>NW_028301608.1:116626001-116930752 GCF_987345545.1 Pholcus phalangioides | reverse complement strand
GGGACGACGAGTCTCTTGGGGGGGGGGGTATTATTTTTGACCCAAACAAAAGGTGAGTCGAGTATTCTCAACCCTTCTGATGCGATCCCTCCTTATCCTAGAGGTAGGTCAATTAGACCCTAGCGCCTTTGTGACCAATCCCTCGAGAGATTCTTTTAAAATAAAGATGCGAGTTGCATCTCCGCTCAGGCTCTTATACTGAGCACACTTGCTGTTGCAACCGAGATCTTCAGGCTCTATCCCGTATGTCCCAATGGGCGGGTCGCGGGTAAACTATATGCCTTACCCATTCAAAGATGGAAAAACGACATACCTGGGAGGTTGCTTTCCGCTCAGGTCGACCATCTTCCCAGCGGCGATAGCATCGTTGAGGGGTGAGCCACCATCTTGCTGCCGTCGATTGACATTATTATTATTAATTTCTTGCCTGCTGTTGAGGGCAGAAAGGTTCCTCCTGGGAATGAGAGTTCTGTGGCTGCTGATGCTGAGAGGTCCAGGGACTCTGCGGTCGGCGTTATTGTCGACGTCGTCCTTCTCGTTGGAGCTATATTGCAGGCAGAGGAAGAAGACGCCGGCGGCCAAAGCAGCGGCCAGCAACAAACTCTTCCGCCTCCAAAGCGAGATCACGAAGTGCTGAGGGCAGTGTCTTGCCGCCTGCACCAACATGACGTGGTCTGGCGATGGACGTCGACGACACTATTGACGCCTGTCTTCACGGACACTCTTTCGTTATGTCAGAAACGATCCTCAATCCGCCAATCCCTAAGGAGAAATTGAAAAAAAACTATGATTCCTAATATTTTTTCTATGCTGATGTGAAACGAAGCTTTCGAATTCAGAGAGTTATCTTTTATTAGAGAAAATCGCGTTCGAACCGTATTAAAGTTGTGCGTTACTTTCAGTTAGTAATGTATTAACGGAATGTCTTCATATATTCCTCCTCCTAAACTAAGCACAACTTCGATCTATCGCCAGCGGACAGTTTACGTCTTATATAGCATAATGTTGCAAAACAGGGTCTGACTGCAAGTAATCAGTCGGCCCTGTACACGCGAGAAAAGCATTTGATAACGTGTATCGCATCCGACTTAAGTTATCCAGAGACACTGCTCACCACAATTTATTTCAGATCAAACTGAACGTCAGACTTTGAATATGTATTTCTGTGAGCATCTCTAAGAGTTCTTCATTCCCCCGCTCCAATATCATACTCAAAAGTCCCGTTTACATGTGCAATATTGCGGTAGCATTGGGAGTTGTAGAACCTGCTTGACGACTTTTTTCCCTCGTAGGGAAAGAAATTGCCTTTCTTTGTAGAAGAGTATAACTTCCTTTCCTATAATTCTTTGCGCGGCGAATTGAACCGGCCGACCCACGTGACCTCTGACGACATCTGAAAAGTGGTGTTAAGGTGCCGGTCCATGTAAATGGGTTTTGGTGAAAATCCTTGAAACACGTTTTAAACCCGCTTTTTCCACTTCCCATATAAACAGGGCTTTATAGGTCTTTTATATTTATATATGCATGCCTGATGATACATAGTTCATATTTTGCGCCTGAATCACCGAGCCATAAGGATATTCAAGCCCTTTCCTCTAACCTCCAAGAAGTTATGGAAGTGAACTGTCAGTGAGATAACTGCGACGGTTGTAAGTCGCATTTGCATGTACTTAATAGTAGGTGGGACCTCAAAGCACACGCCCAGAGGCTAAGTACATTGTATTCTGTTCAAATGCACAAAATATGACAGGAAAGGGTAGAGCAAAAAAACCGCCACTGAACCCCACTAACATCCGTAGCTGAAGAATTCGATAGCACAAACCCGTCGAAGAGTTGTACCATCAGATGACATTAAAACTATAGTCTGTTTCAGGTTAACTTTGCAGTGAAGAGAAAGGTAGAGAGTGTATTCCTTCGCCGCAAAATATAGTTCTCATATATCGGAGGTTTAAGATGAACCTTTATACAGAATATTTCAATTTTTTCTATGATTTTGAAAAAAATACTGAAAAAAAATCGTTTTGAACCGATGTTTACTTGTTTAAAATTTTTAAATTATAAAAAAATATTGGTTACCATTATTAAAAATCCATAGCAACGGCAACGACACTCTGGCGCGATATCCTAGAAATTTTCCCCGCCAATATCACTGTCGTGTTTTTTTTCGTTACACAATTATATACTGTATATATACATTTTTTTTTTTTTTTTCGTTATTTGGTTGAATTTTTCATAACGATACAATTTTTCATTCAGTTTTACATGCAGTTATAGGCTTACATAAAAACGAATATTCAATCAGTTTTATTTTCGCCTAAAAATAGGCTTCAGTGAGTTCAGATATTCACTCATAGATTACAAGAAGTGTTTCTCTTCCACGAGAGTGCCGATACTATTGTGACTTGTGAGAGGCCCTCTATGGGTGCAGAAGTTTTGGTTATAGGTCCTCCTTTTTTTAATTATTTATTTTTTGCCATGTTTATGGGATAGTTTTAGTTTCCGATCACGGAGTGTTGACAGAGTCGCGACTTCCACTCACACGAACGGACGACATCTTCCACCCGCCTGTTTCTCCTCATGCCCCTTGCCTTCAGCGTCTCTTGAGATACAATAAATGAGTGTGGGGGGGGGGGGGGGTCCACAGTGGTTTGGGCTTTCATCTGTTATGTGACAGTTGTGTCTTAATTTTCCCCAGAGATAGCCACGCTAAAGTTCTCTGCTCTTCCATTCCTGAATACTGTATTTTTGGTTTTTGAATATTCGTTGTACAGAAAACTCCATAAGAATAATCCGTAATAACCATGAGCACCGCATCAACCGTAACAAAAGACTAAAGCTGTCGGGAAAACAAGTGTCATCGACGTATACCGTTCGGGGAAGGGGGGAGGTCGAGTGACGGAAATTTCGGCAAGAAAAGTGAGTAAAAAATTCTAAACTTCTCCGTATCATTATTATTATTTGGTGCTATTCCTGCATTTACACGTGAAAACAGAGTTAATCTGCTTCTTCTTAATTTTATTTAACATTAATTTTTTCCATATAAATTGAAGAAAAAATTAAAAATCCCCAAGTTTTTGAGAGCCATGGTTAATATACAGTATTTTAAAATTACACGTTGCTTTCATAATATTGTTTTGATTTTTATTTTGTAAATAAATTTCAGCTGAGGGAAGGGAAATATTGCAGAAAAATATGACTTTTTTTGAAATTTTTAATGTTACTTACGGCACATCAATGAAGAGTAAGTGACACGCTGATAGAAGATAATTATTTTTTTCTAAATTTTAAAACACTTTCTAATCAAAAAACAAAACAAATGATTTCAAAAACCTCACTTTAGTTTCTGAAAGTATCGGCAGTGATTTTCTTTTAATTCTATAATTATTACTAATTTAACTGTGCAATTACGTTACACGTAAAAAATATTTTTCTCAGTGAGATTGGCGAGAATCGTTCAAACCTTACCGAGGCCGCGCATCGATACATTGGTTAAGAGGCTTTCGTTCCCATAGCAACGAGTGATGCGGTTTCCTCGTAGCTTCCCCTTCACTGCAAAGTTAACCTGAAACGGACTATAAGAGTATATATACCGTTTTTGAATAAATTTCCACGATCTTACAAAGTTGTAAATCCTTTTACGAAACGCCCTGTATAAATATTACATAAACGCCCTCCGAGTTGGGGTGTATTTTGTGGTACACGCTCCAGACTATGTACGAAATGAACCGGGAAATAGGAATAGTTGGAAGTGCTTTTCGTCAGGAACGCCACGCGATCTGCTGAACATCAGGAAAACCGCCATCTACTATAAACACCGTCCATTCGAATGAATGCTCAAGACCACTAACGAACAGGCAGGCTCAGTAAATGCGATTTGCGCAGGCAAAGGATCAATTATGTTGTATAGCGAAGAGACGGAAGAGAGCTTAATTGGCCAAGCGATCATCAATACCGTTATCGCTGCTGGGTTAGCGCGACTGCCATCAGATCCGCGGAAATTAACCGTACCGTTGTCGTATCCGACACGCACGGGGTTCATGTATCTTATTGTCGGTCAATGGCCATTTTGGAAGTAGACAGATGGGCGGCCTCTCTTTCCTCAAAACACGGGATATTCACACTCTGGCAAACGTTCTTTGCTCCATTTACATCAGTAAATCATTTATCGCTCTTGATTAAAAACACGTTGACTGCCTAACTCGTGGGTGATTATAGCGAGTCAACACTGACCGATGCTCGGTTCTGAGGGCATTGAAAAATGGTGATTCCCAACGGTCAAAAACCTTTTTCCTCCAGACGTGGTACGCCGGTATCGCCCAAAATGTGAGAATAACTGATGTACACACAGAGAATATACATAATTAAAGTTTCCCTATTCCGATCTGTTTACAGCCGTTATTATTCATCAAGAAGCTATCAAACTTAGGGAAATGTTTTAACTCTTAAATACATGCTTTGCATATGTTCAAAGGGTCCTTTAAACGTTCATTACTGCAGCCAGGTTGAAGATAAAAATAGGCAATAATGGCCTTTACACGTAAGGTGAGGTCATATTCTTTCCATTTTATACTTTGAATTTGCTGTTGTGCCTCCATTAACGGCAAGAACTTTTTTTTGCAGAGCGTGTGTAGCTGTGATTTTGCTAATTTGTCAAAATGTTTTTTGTTTTTTACCTTAAAGTTCGCAACCCGAATTTTTTTTACTAAATTTTATGCAATTATAGAATTTTTGAGGCTCTATACGTCCTCTTTGAGGCTATTACCGTTAGTCGTAGTTGCAAATTACCGAGCATAGTAGCCCTCATCTTCTCCGTCTTTGTTCTTCAATTAAAGAGGTTTTATTTAAGACATGGCGAGGTGAAAGCTTAATAACGAACACTGCATGGAAATACAGAAGCTGCAAGATAACCATTTGTTTCAGAAAAATATTGTGTCCTAAATTATCGATGGTAGAGGAAAAAGCCCACGTCGGCGGAACAAGGGAAAAAATCAAAATACGGCACTTAGGGCTTTTTTTTTTTTATTGAGGCCTTCTATAAGTACAATTTGATATATATTTTTTTGAAAATGATTTTAAAATTATCAATTGCTAAAAAAAAACCTTTAAGGGTTAAGGCATGGGAAAGAAATTGAGAGAGTAAAAAAAATCAGTAGCGACATTAACCACTACTTAAGTGTTTTCTATGCTAACTGAAGTGTACATGCTAATTTTTGGCAAAAGTGTGACGAAATCGCTCTAGCGTTATGGCAGGAAACAAAACATCTCCAGCAGAGCCACTTTCAATCTCATTTTCTTCATTGAAAATTATGTTTAGTTTACAAGGTGTTCTGCTAGTGAAACTGTTTAAGGGGGTGGTGCACGAAAATTTTTTAAAAAACACGTTTTCTAATTTTTTAATTTTTAAATACTATGAAATTTTCTGAGTCTAACTGTGTTCAAGTTTTTGTTCCACCTGTACTAAAAATATTTTTAAAATGTTAGATAAGAAACATTTTTGCGAGCACCACTCATTCAAATGTCTTGAAACTTTGAGTGTCTCTCAACACGAGGATTTTTTTTATTAAAATTATTTTAAAAACTTTTATGGCACAAAATATGGGCAAATTTTGGTGATTTTTGAAAAAGTTGCATATTGTTGGAGTTAAAATTCGATAAAAAAAATAACCAACAATTAAAATCAAAATCCTAAAAGCTCGTATTAATGTATATAACACCATAGTACTGAGAGACACAACGTTTCAAGACATTTGAATGAGTGGTGCTCGAAAAAATGTTCCTTATCGAACAAAAAACACATTTTAGTGAAAAACATTAACATGTGCAATGCCTGTTAGCAGTTTATATTAAAATACTTAAAAAATATTTTTGGTACAGGTAGAACAAAAACTTGAACACAGACGCAAAAAATTTCATAGTGCAGTCGAATCCCGTTTTGACGAATACCGTTATAGCGAAAATCTCGTTTTAACGAACACTTTTCTAATTCCCCAGATAAGTTTACATAGAAACAATGCAAAAACCTGGAATTCCTTTGTAACGAAATTTTGTTATAACGAAGTGATTTCTTCGGTCTCTTGGAGTTCGTTATAACGGATTCGACTGTATTCAAAAATTGAAAAATTAAAAAATGTGTTTTTTGGAAAATTTGCGTGCACCAACCCCCTTAAATGGGGTTTCGAAAATTCTCCCCCATCCCTTCATTGAGACGTTCAAAAGGTGCAAAATCTCCTGATGAATGGTTAGGGTTGCCGATATTGAGGGAAACTTTAAGTACATTCTGTACATGGAATCACGTGATTAAATGCCGCTTATGCTTTTTATTCGAAAAAAAAAAAAATTACATATTAAAATCGTAACGATCGTAAAATTTAGAGAAATTCTGACAATTTCTGACTTTGAATGCAACCTGTAAAATCCTTTCAGATTGAATGCAAAAGTAACTCCAATTTTTTCATTTCATATATGAGAGTAAATAGGAAGATAAAACCACTTATGTCCATTTATGCAGTTTATTTGGAAAATAACAATTAAAAAAAAATTCCAGCAATTGCAGAACAGTCAAAAAAGTATTCTTTAATCTATAAGATTGATCATAGGATCAAATGCAAGTGACTCCAATTCCGTTGGATTTTTAGTTCGATATAGAAACCTGCTTATAGTCCCCTCCCTTTCGGAAGGAAATTTTTGGCTACTGGAAAATTTTTAGGATATTTATCCTTTTCACGTAGAACTTTAAGAGTCATCAGAAGGTTCTATAACAAGAGACGTAAGTTGCTGAAACGACAAACGGTCTCATTCCTTGCGATTCTACTATTGGTGATATGTTAATCCCAACAACTCTCTAATGAAGATCTTACCATATTTGGTGTATGTTTCAATCGAAAGGTTTTGTGTTTTTATTCCACTTATGTTAATGAACAGAAGAATTTATTGTTACGGTATTTTTTTCATGAATTAAAAACCGCTATGGATAATGGGCATTTTTGTATGCCAGAAATTACGGTATATTGCGTAAGCATAAAAATGAGATTCACTGAAATTAGATCTGATGATCGAAGACAGTACCAGGGGCGGCTCTTGGCCCATATGGGAAGCCGCTCTTGGAGGGGCGCCAAATACGAGGCGAAAGTGCGAAAAAATTCTTTGTCGATGCAAAGAACGTGGACAGAGGGCACCAAAAGTAGGTCACGCACGTGTAGAGATTTTTTCACGAGCCGCCCCTGGACAGTACAGACAATTCGCGCTGACAACAAACATAGGAACAGGAAAAAAAAAAAAGCTTTCAGTTGTGACGAAGTAGCAACCAAACGTAAATGTAGCAATATATACTATGCTTAATTTTGTTCAGCATGCACGTGCATGATACACAAACACCCAGCTCTTTCTGTCGAATAACCAGATTTGGGTTTATTTTTAATTCGCTAATTCGGAAAAATCAGTCACGGTATTAAAACAAAAATCGTGCAAATTCGCAAGGAAGAGAGAAGCCAATCAAACGGCCGCTGATGAGAACGTGATTCTCTGCCTCGGTTTATTCTAAGAACAACGTGACGGCCACAATATTAATAACGAAGGGAGAAGCCTCCTAACGATTAGCACGATTACAATTACAAGAAGCACCCGTTGCACATCTGCCGCTACTACTAACACTCATCCGCCGCTGAATACATTCAATGCACAAAGCAGCATTCCAAAAAAAAAAAAAGTACCAAGAGCAAGAAGATAACAATCAGCCAATTTACACGAAATATAAGCGACGAAAGAATAAAAAAAACGTCAAATGATTTTATAGCAACAAACACCGCATCTGCCGCTTTGTCATATTTCTGTGTGGACATAATTGGGTAAAGACCGCCACGTACTTATTGGAATGGTTGGATGCGTTAATGAAAAGGCTCTATAGGCAGAGACACCGACATGAAGAACATATTGGGGGTGCTGAAAATTGCCAGTTATCCTGTATATACGGGTCTCAAGCACGTGCGCAGTAAGGGAAGTTATATTGTATATTAATTATTATTGGGGGAAGGGGCTCAAACACACTCAGTCTTAAGATTTCGGTGCCCCCCCCCCCTTCAAAATGTCATCTTTTAAAATAAAAAAAAAGATTTCTTTCGATTTGCAGCAGGTGCAAATCAAGGGATATAAGGAAAAGTGTTACATTGAGAAATCAAATCAAATTTATTCATTTGCAACAGAGATTTAGATTAGTTTTTAAAACATATTTATCGTCCAGAGGCTGTGATGCCTGTACGGATGATTGAAAATTTACATGATAATTAATGAATAAAATATATAAAACATACGACATAAACAGAAACATTAAAAAAAAGGCACATATACAACATAAACGAGACAAAATTATGTCCAATTATTCAGCATTCTTATTTAATCAGCTTTACAAACTATCTAGACTATTCAAAGCTAAAATAAGAGGCTTTCAAGGAGGCGAGATATCTTGTCAATGTCGTTTAAAGGGTTAAAATAAAAAGTATCAGGTGACACTATAAGCACCGCAGGCAATACTTCTTGACAGTTCTTTTAGCAAAATCTCTTTTGCTTTCCCCCCCCCCCCCGAAATTTACTATGGCGAATTTATTAATTTGGACCGATATTTCCATTTTCTCATGCACACAAGGCGCCCAAAAACAGACCCTCCACCTCTAGGCAGGTACATCTAGGAAACGACTGATAGCAAGATTTACTTGATGAAAATAATACTCAACTTTCTGTCCATCATGCTTTAATTCGATTATAAATATTCATGAATATTTTTTGTTTTTATTTTGCTTCTCTGAATATTTTATGTTTTTATTCATATAAAAACATGAAATATTCAGAGAAATTGAGTTTTCTGGATGTTATGCCGAAACTAATATTTGGAAAGAAGTGATTTGTCTCCTTCGGGAATCGAACCCGGATCCCCTTGCATACCGGGCAAGTGCGCTAACCAATACGCCAGAGAGACACTTTTCAATTCCTTATAACATGCATTAGTAGCGTGTCTCTGGTGTATTGGAGAAGACAATTCACTTTTCTTTCCAAATATTAGTTTCGGCATATAACATCCAGAAAATTCAATTTCTCTGAACATTTCGGGCCGAAAAAATACCATCTCTTAATAGAAAATATTCATTTTCATATAAAAACGGTCTGTTTTAACTTAGTTACTTGCGCACAAGTGACTTTTATAAGTACAATACACAGGGTGGACACAAATCAGTTGGACGATTTCATAACTGATTAATTTTCGAATTGTAAAAAAAAGGACAACAAAACCTCATACTGTCTAGACCAGTGACCTGCGGGCATATGTCAAATGAGACCCGCAATATATTAACGGTTGAAGACCTCTGTTCTACTCAGTATGAAGATGGGCTGATCCCCAAATCCTGTCTTTTCACTTCGCCATTCAAATGAAAAGTTGCCCCGTCAGTGAAAATCACCATCAATCTGCAAATTAAAGATACATAACTACTCATCTGTCATTGAACTGGCACCATACCATTCATATTTTGCAAATTCTTCAGTTACGGCATTGTCTAAATAATTTGTGTCAGACGATGCGCTTATCATTGTCAAATAAAGAATTTGTCTTGAGGGGGATGCTGACTACATCTATAGCAATGATTCCCAAACTTGAGTCGCGATCCCCTGGGAGTCGAGTAAAGGTAGTGTGAGATTTTCCAATATTTTAACATCTAAAAATAAATTTATTTTATTCCTCCGCAATGTAAACAAATATATGTCAAATCTAAAACACACTTTAACTCTTAGCTGTGTCATCATCCATGTACTCATTAATGAAAAGTAAAGTGCACAACTGATAAATTAGAAATTACAGTGTGTCTGGAAAAGGGGAGAAACTTCATTAAAATCAAAAATCTTAAAAATAATCAATGAAAAAGAAAAATCATTCTTTTTTCATGCTTCTGCAGACAACCCTGTATACAACGGTACAGATCTTCAATCATTACAGTTCACTCGTAGTTCGAAAAATAGATGGCAGCACTATATTAAACATTACACAGAAACAAACCTCACGTCAAGTTTACAACACGTGCACCAGAGTTACCAGACGTCGTTCTTTCTGATTTCATTTCAAGCGTCCTCCTATATTTTAGAAAATTCGCCCTTTTCAGGTTCCGGAATTTTTTTCCTGGGGAAATTTTTTTTTCACTCCAAATCATGGCTTGCTTTTTTTTACATACATTTTTACACACTTTGACCAAACACCGTGGAAATACCCAGATAATATCCCAGAAATACCCAGATAATCACACTATAAACTAACTACAGAAGGGGCCCATGAAAAGTCTGACCGGGGGGCCCGCAAAAGATCCCAGCCTAGGGCCCCGCTCCAGGATGTGGGGGCCATGGATATATTGACATACACAAAAAGCCAAATAAGAATACCAACGGCCGGAAGAGATTGCTTTTTCCACGGGTAAAGATGCCGTGTGACGAGGATATAGAACTGTCGGCCATCGAAATTTGTATGTGCCTCCTAAGAAAGATTTGCTTCTGCTATTGAAGATTTCGATCTGGCTCCGTATGCAAAGCGTTTTCCCTCCTGACTATTATTTCTGATTACTTTTATTTTTTATTATTATGTTATCCATACTTATTATTACTTTTTCAGTGTGAGTGCCTTCTGGGATTATTGTAAATAAAAAAAAAAGCATGAGCATTGAAGTATCTCGATTAGAAAAAATGTCGGATTTTTAAAAAAAAAAACCCCCTCGAAAAATGCAAAGTTGATTATGCACATATGAATAGTGTCTGTGCAGGACCATCTATTGGTTAAATTTTAACTGAAGTTTGAAAAAAAAGGGGTGTCACCAATAAAATTCTTGTCAAACGAAGGTCAAGCTTCAAAAAGTTTGGGAACCACTGATCATGTGGTGAAAATGTGAATCTACAATCTGATAAACTCACCTTGTAAGCTAATCACATAATTAATGTCTCCTACCTTTTATTTAAAACTTTTGGTAGGTTTGAGATCATAAATACAGTATGCGTGGTTCAAGTAGGTACACAACCAAAACGCGTTATAATAGTTCATTCGCCTACTCGTTTTTTGTTTTGTTTTTCAATTCTTTAGTCTAAATATTTACTGATGCGGTAGCAAAAAAAAATATATACATATATACGAATTTTTCTTTTTTAGTTTTTCGATAGTTGAAAAGCATTGGCGCATGCGTGTCTACGTGCAGCCCTTCAACGACAAAAAAAAAACCCCCATACCACGAATGAACAGAACTCACACTATGAGAGAGTCATGCAGCCGCGACGAACGAAACATTGTTTAATGAATGGCTAGTGTTCAAAGCGTGTTTGTTGCTACACATCAGTGGTCCCGAAAATACGCACCATTTTACTGCTTCCACCAGCGCGAAAGACCATTTATCCGATACACCATGCGGGCATGGCATAAATGGTGTCTGTACGGCGTGCAGTAACGGGAAAAACGCTATATGCGTTCGCATGTAAACATAGCATTGAAAACCTTAAAAAAATAATGATTGATTTTCCCAAGAGCCGAAGTAATGAATCTATCGATAGGTGAAGTAACCGATCCCTGGAGATGCAAGTTACCAAAAATGTAAAGAATTAATTGCAAGTATACCTGTTTGCGTCGCGAATTCCATAGAAAAAAAGAGAAACCATTTTGTTGAAGCATTCTTGTAATTATTGTGCAAGGAATGAAGCTATATACACCCTTAAACCCAAAACAACACGATCCTTTGTGAGCAAGAGCTTTTGTATGTGCGTAAAGAGGCTACTCCCTACTTCTCGAACAGGCTGCAATTAGTACATCGGCGATTACACGACGAACTGTTCTTAGCAATTAGCTGCATCCAGAGGACTGACATTACGTCAGAGAACAAACAACCAAAAAATATTCTCTTTACTAAACAATAAATGTTCCTTTATGTCAATTTTTTTTGCTCGATTTCCTCCTTCATTTGCACTCGGATAATAAAAAAAAAGGGGGATGAAAGGCAAAAAAAAAACACGAACGAATAACAACTGCGAGGACTTTACGGCGCCCGATATTTCACGTCCGCCCCCACTCTTAACGACCATAGGCTCAAAGGATTTCATTTCTCTTCTTGTTATCATTCCCGATGCTCTACGACGATTGTGTCGCATCCATGTAGCGGTGGTCGGTCGCCTTCACAACCGATGTTCGGACCTTAATATCATGCGACCTCTTTTTTGTTGTCGTTGCAATCTTATTTATCTGTTCATCCGCTGTTATTGTCTCTGTGTTCCGAGGCCACTTTTTCTGTGGTGGAGTTTTAATACTATTAGGGGTCATTCAAGTATTACGTCCGCGTCGATGGGGGGGAGGGGGGTTTCGGGTTTGCAGACTTTTTATGACAAGGGGGGGGGGGTTGAATGATGCTTACGTAATCAATTACCCTTTATAAAAACATGAAATATTCTTAATGGCATCTTAGGGGCCGTTCAAGTATTACGTCATCATCGATGGGGGGGGGGTTCCGATTTGCTGACTTTAGATGACGGGGGAGGGGGGGGGGTTTGGATAATGCTTACGTCATCAACCACCCTTTATGAAGCTATGAAAATATGAGTTAGGATTCAAAGGGGCAGAGCTGATGACGAAAATTTTGCTGACAAGGAGAGGGGGGGGGGACTTGTATACCGGGCAAGTGCGCTAAGCAATACACCAGATTCCTTTATAAGGAATTGAAAAATGTGTCTCTAGTGTATTGGTTAGCACACTTGTCCGGTATGCAAGGGAAGCCGGGTTCGATTCCCGGAGGAGACAGATCACTTTTCTTTCCAAATATTAGTTTCGGCATAACATCCAGAAAATTCAATTTCTCAGTTTACTCCACAAAACTTGCGCGAATGGAATTGTTTGATCGTTCTAAACTGTCGATTAGTTACATAATTTTGTAGCAGAACTCGGAGGCGAAATTCAACTCAACTCCTATTTCATGACCTAGAACTATGACCTAAAGCAGGCACATGTTGCAAAACAATCACATGCAACAAGGTGATCTGGTTTATGCAATACAATATTGGCTTTATATTTCCATAATAGGATACAACTTATTATATTCCCATAATAGGAGCAAATAATAGGGCGTAAGGCACAATTAATGAGGAAAATTATGATTAATTTTCGCTTTTAAAACTCCAAATCATCGATATTTAGCGGGAAAGTAAAAAAATCAGTTTTTCACATTTATTCGTTTCAATTCGCAAATTTCGCATCTATTTCGCAAATACAAAATTAACGTATCCCTGATAATAAACATATCCCCCATCATTCGCGAACCGAATCTTCGGGTACAACACGAAGACGTTCGGTCGTTACCGACATTGAACGAGCTCGAGGGTATTTTTTTTCAGCTAAGAACGGAATCACCAGAAATCATTTCTGTAACAATGTATAATATATTGTACCTTTATTCCCCCAAACCTCGACTGAGATGTAAGCTTATCGATGAGCTATGCAGATGTGCGTGCATCTAACTAATAAGCTTAGTAAGGGGTCACAAACATGTCACCAATGCCATTACGGGACGCGATCTGACTGATAAGGTTTCACTACAGATCGATCGATCTCTTCCGTCAGAGATGACGGATGCTTTGACGAGGGATTCCCTTCCCCCCCCCCCCACCAACGAAAAGAAATAAAAACAAAACAAAAGCAAGGATAGATAGGACAAATATAATTTAATCCTGACATATAATCCAAGAAACGTGGAAAAAAGACGAATTGTTGCAGCAAAAAGTCACATTTGATTCTGGAGACGAACTAACTTCCCGTCATCCGAAGAAAGAATGAATCATTTTTCACGCAACGCGACATTTTAAATCCTCCGAAGCGTTTAAAAAAATGAATGCGGGAAGCGTGTCATTTCATACGTGTATATATGTGAGCGCGTGACAGAATTCGAATTTGGCATAGATCCCAGACTAACCTGGAAAACTTCCGAATCAAAATCTCAAAATTACTTCGAGCTCCACCCGCATAGAAAACTCTGACCGCGGACATGGAATGAATAAATACTGTACATATGCATATTTAAGAACTTGTTCGAAGAAATTTTCAAGAGGACAGATTGGTTCCTGGATACAACAGCAGCCACCACTTCTATGTAGCACAGAATGCCACTCATCCAAGGAAACAACCCTTTGGCAATCATAAGATGTGCGATTTTGATAAGGCTTTTCAAATTAAAATCGTTTTTACTGAAGAAAATCTTCGTCTCTCACCAAGACCAAACAAAAACAACTATTATTCTCTTCACATTATCATATACAAATACAAACACAAAGGCGACAACAGGCGAATTGCCCAACGAGGTGGCTGAAAAAGATGCCCATAAAAATATGGATGTCAAACATAACTAAAATACAGCAAGCAGTCTAGGGCGAACTAAGCCCAGGAAAAGCGGAAGAATTACTTTAAGAGAACGCGAAGAGACTTTAAGTATGAAATCGAGCATTCTATTCGATTTTTTTTATCACCACTGAAAAATGTTCGAACTAAAATGAGCAACGATGCACTTATCAATGCTAAAGCTCATGCTCCATTCATTAGCCCATACTATAATCATATTCAAGTTCGTCTGGAGCATCTCCCTATCACTTGGATCCCGGCTACTTCCATTACCTCCACGTCATCTGCGAATTGCTGGCAATACCGTCGATACCCTGATCGATTTATCTATAAAAAGTGAAAAATTTATGGGGCCAAGGACACTTCCTTGAGGGACTCCACTTTTGACACCTGTCGAATCAGAAAGGTTCCCGTTCAACATAAGCCGTTGTGACCTATCTCTCAACCACGATTTTATCCAATTCAACAAGTTGCCCTAAATCCTAATCTCAGGTAAAAAAACACGCTTCAAGAGTTTACCATGTTGGACCAGATAGATTGCTTTCTGGAAATCAAGATGAACAGCGACGTTGTCTTTTTCCAAAGCCTTAGTCATAATTGAAGGAGGATAGTTACACATGACTTCCCCCTTCCTAAGCCCATGTTGGTTTTCCGACAATACGTTATTCTCATCTATCCACTTCACCGATTACCTTTTGATAATAATAACCAAAATTTCCGAGGGGGCTCGTCAAACTCACTGGACGATAATTCAACAATTTCTATACTACCCTTTCTTCATCGAATAACATTCAGCATATGAAATCCATGGCCTTCATTTTATTGACCCAAAGTGTTCATGGAAAGAAAAGTTATTAACCCCTGATTTAGAGAAAGGGAATTTCTCAACTTCATAGGTTTTTCATATCTTATATATAAATGTGAAAGTATGTATGTATGTATGCCCTTTATACAAATCTACAGTTTTAGACCGATCGTCGCCAGATTTTGCATATATACCAAACAGGTCCGGGATTGAACCGTAGGCTACTTTAAAAGTACGTCAGAGCTGGGCAAATGCCCGAAATGGGCAAAAAACTGTCGGGCAACAATGGTTTTGGGGCCTCAACAATCACTTTCGGAACGTTTACTTTGGTTACCGTGGTTTCCAACAATGCGTTTCAGACGTGTATATATGCCTTTACAATGGTTTGTCACACCTTTAATTCTGTTATTATAACAGTTTATTCCTTTATAATGGTTTGTGACTGTTGTGAAAACTACAACAACTACGAACTAAAATCTGTGGTCAATGCCGTCCTTCTTCTGTTGTTTACCTTTTTCTACTTCCCGGGCCACGATGTTTTGCCGCTCTGTGTAACCACATTTAATCATGTTATATAATAGTTTTTTTTGTCACATTAAAGTATGCTATTTTCCTACAATATGCTGATCAATACAATTCCGTTTCCGGCTCCACCATTTCTTAAAAATACAACAGGTATGGCGACGAGGAAAGTTTGAATGTTGGTATCTTTTTCCGAACGATGGCGAAAACTAATCCCAGTGCCGCGGATATTCATCAGGTGCTACTTCAACAGCAGCAATGGATGGAAAATTTGTTGGCAGCTCAGCAACGAAACCAACAGGCACTGCTGGAGCAAATTCTTGGAAGACGAGCCGGATCACCGAAGGTGAGCGTCTCTGCATTTCGTCATTTCGATAGGTTCCACGACCGTTGGGGCACGTACCTGTGCTGCTGAATCAACATTTCGAAGCCCACGGCGTCACCGAAGACGAGCAGAAACGTGCATATTTCTTGTCATGGGTCGGTGTTGAAACTTTGGAATTACTTCAGAAACTGTTCGCGGAAGCCGATGTCGCAACTCGTTCGTATGCGGACATTGTACAGAAACTTACTTCTTATTTCGAATCTAAAACCCATGTGCTTGCTGCTAGATGTGAATTTCTCAGATGTCATATGCAATCAGGCCAGACGTACGCGGAATGGGTCGCTGACTTACGAGGAATTGCAAGGGACTGTAGATTTGTATGTAGCCGTGATGGATGTTCCCAATCTTTCGTGGACTCTCTAATTCGTGATGCCATAGTTCTTCATACTCCTCATGACCGAGTTCGCTCTGCGGCTCTCCAGCATACGAACCCCAGTCTTGAAGATGTCCTCAAAATTGCGGAAGCTTTTGAAGCTACCCAGCGCACCGTACGGACTCTGAAAGAGAATCCTAATGGTCCATCAACTTTCAATAATCCTCCGCCGTGTGAAGTTTTGCAAATGAAAAATTCATACTCAAAGTCACGGTCGAAGAATTCCAAGAGAAGTGATATTCAGTCTTCGAAAAAACCTGGTGATGTACCTGGTACCTGTTATGGCTGTGGCGGCAAACACCTGAGGTCCGAGTGTAAATTTCGTGAGGCCACTTGTAATTTTTGCAAAAAAGTAGGCCATATTTCTGCCGTTTGCTATTCAAGAAAAAAATCTAATGCAAAGAAAAATTCTCCAAATCAGAAACATCATACCTCTTTTCAGATTACAGAAACTGTGAATGCTGGCGTGGACTGTACAGATAACAAATTACTCATTTCATTGATGGTTAATAACCAAGAGATGCCTTTTCAATTAGATACGGGTGCTTCATGTTCCTTAGTGGATACAAAGCTCTTGGGTCACCACCGTGTAGTCCATCTACTACAAAGCTGAAAGGATATGGCTGTGTTGAAGTTCCGCTAAAAGGAAAAATTCTGGTCACAGTAAAATATAAGGGTAAAACCCATGGACCTTCCTCTTCTTGTTGCGGATACTGCAGAAGGATGTAATATTTTTGGACTAGACTGGTTCAAAGCGTTTGATTTTCACATTGATGACTCTGTTCAGCGAGTGATTACATTGGCAACAACTACTCTTCACGAAAAATTGTCTGCACAAGTTTTCCAGAGGCATGAAAATGTATTTCGAGATGAACTTGGGAAGTGTAATTCTTACAAGGCTAGTGTTTTTCTGAAGCCAAATGCTCGACCGAAGTTCTGCAAAGCACGTCCTATTCCATTTTCTCAGGAGATTGCTGTCAAAGCAGAAATTGATCGTCTCACTTCTGCAGCCATCTGGAAGCCGTGTACTACAAGTCAATGGGCAGCTCCTATAGTTGTTGTAAATAAACCGAATGGTTCTATTCGCATTTGCGGTGACTACAAAGTCGCAGTGAACTCTCAAATTTATGTAAATCAGTACCCTATTCTAAGATCTGAAGAATTATTCCAGAAACTCAAAAATGGGCAAAGATTTTCCAAGATAGATCTTTCCGATGCCTATCTTCAACTTGAGTTGGATGACGATTCAAAGGGACTGTTAGTTGTTAATACACCCTATGGATTGTTCGAGTGCCAAAGACTTTCTTTCGGAGTGGCTAGTGCACCAGCTATATTCCAGTGCTTCCTTGAACAGCTCTTAGCTGGTATTCCTGGTTGTGCTAATTACCTGGATGACATTATTGTCACAGCTCCTAATGACGAGGAACACTGCAAAGCTCTCGATGAACTCTTCCATCGTCTATAAAGCAATGGTCTTCGCTGTAGCAAGCCAAAATGCAAATTATTCCAGTCCGAACTTGAGTACTTGGGGTACATAGTCAACGCAGATGGGGTCTGACCATCAGATTCTAATATTGCAGCAGTGAAAGACTTACCCAAACCTAAAAATATCCAGGAACTGCATTCATTTATTGGAAAAATCAACTACTATAACAAGTTCATTCCTGGTTTTTCTCAGCTGGCAGGTCCTTTGAACAAACTGCGAAGAAAAAATGTCAAATTCGAGTGGAAGCAAGAACAAGAGGAAGCATTCCAGAAACTGAAAGAACACATTGTTAAAGCTACCAGACTAGTGCATTACAACTCAGAATTGCCACTGATGCATCATCTTACGGCATAGGTGCTGTGATTTCTCACAGATATTCCGATGGTTCAGAAAAACCGATTGCTTTTGCTTCCAAGACATTGACTGATACACAAAAAGCCTACAGTCAAATCGAAAAAGAGGCTTTATCCATTATTTATGGTGTGAAAAAATTTCATCAGTATTTGTATGGCAGAAAATTCGAACTCCTCACGGATCACCAACCTCTGGTATCCATATTCCATCCCAACAAGCATCTTCCCGTGATGACTGCTCAGAGACTTCAACGTTGGACAATTATTCTTATGGGATATATGTACGATATCAAATATAGACCAACAATGCAGCATGGAAATGCTGATGCTCTTTCAAGACTTCCAGTTGGTTCAGATGTAGAATTTGACAAATCAGAGAATGCATGCCACAATATTGATGTACAGATGGATGAATACATCTCTCATTATCCAGTTGACTACAAAGCAATACAAGAAGCAACTGCTAAGGACAAAAGTTCTCTATTATATTCAGAATGGGTGGCCAAAAGATTTGCCGGAGAACAATGAGGATGTAAAACCATACTTTCTAAGAAAAAATTTACTCTCTGTCAACCGAGGTATCTTGCTACTCCAAACTGAATGTCTTCGTGTAATCATTCCAAAGACTTTGCAAAGTTCAGTTCTCAAGACTCTTCACATTGGTCATTGGGAATGGTTCGAATGAAACAGATGGCTCGAAGATATTGCTGGTTTTCACAGATCGAGCAGCAGATTGAAAACGCTGCAAACCAATGCCAATCATGTCAACGTGAAAAAGCTTGTCCAAAAGCAATGTTCCAGAACTGGCCAAAACCAGATGATCCTTAGCACAGAATTCATATAGACTTTGCGGGTCCCTTCCAAAATTCCATGTGGCTTATCACTGTTGATGCATATTCAAAATTTCCTCACGTGATCGAGATGAAATCTACTACTTCAGAAGCGACTATTGAAGCTCTAAAGAAAGTATTTATCATTGAAGGTTTGCCGATCACACTTGTGTCAGACAATGGTACACAATTTACTAGTAAAGTTTTTGAGGACTTTTGCAAATTGAGTGGTATCGAGCATCTTACTACTGCTCCATTTCATCCCGCCTCTAATGGCGAAGCAGAGCGTTTCGTCCGAACATTCAAAGAAGCTATGAAAAAAGCTGTGTGGGGAGGAGACCACAAGTCAGAAGCACTCCAAAAGCTTCTAATAACATACAGGATAACACCGAAACCTGGTTGTGATAAGTCTCCTGCAGAACTATTGCATGGCAGACAGCCTAGAAATCTGCTCTCCCTCTTATTCCCTCCAAAGGATAAAAACATTACATTTTCACAAGACAGTACTACCCACAAGTTCAGTATTAACAGCAGAGTTTTTTGTAAGAACTATTCGAACGGTCCTAAGTGGGTTAATGCCAAAGATCTCAAACATCTTGGCAAAATGATGTATTTTGTTCAGACGAATCGTGGGAAATGGAAACGTCATCAGAACCAAATGAGAAAAGATCATTCTTCAGAGAAACATCCTGCAATGCCATCTTCTGAGTACTGTATGGACTATCAAATATTGCTGCCTCCTTCTACTAACGATTCAAGGTGTCCAGAGACTGCTCCCAAACCTGCTGATGGTGGTTCTGCGGTTACTGCCAATACTTCAGTTGGGCATCCTGAATGCTCTGCACCGATTTCGAGTAGATCAATCACACCCTTCCCCCCCCCCCTCCCCGCTTCTTCATCCCAAGTTAGCAATTGAGCCGTTCAGCTAACAAATAAAATGATACGAATGCGTACGATCACATGAATTGCGGTAATGACAGCCCCATATGGACGAGGTACATGTATGGACCCAACAAGCATTACACAGAAACAAAGTTCACGTCAGGTTCACAACACATACATACACATTCCAACATGTACCAATTCGTTAGAAATTCCGTAGAGATGTGGACGAGGTGCATGTATGGTTTAGTAGTAGTGGTAATGACAGGTCACGGCAGCTATAGAGCACGTTAATTTGTATTGATGAACTATACAGGGTGGCTCAGAACCAGGTTTACAACCTTCTAGGAGGGGTAGAGAACATCCAGACGAATCGAAGCATTGCAGTGAAGTCTTAGACATGCCCGAATCTTCCAGAATATTCGAAATTCCATGCGCGCCTGAGATGTGAAACCTACAGTTCGTGAATGAATGACACTTTCAACACTTTTGACCTATGTTACTTTCTCGATGCACATTTTGTTATTAAAATGCGTGTTCGTTTACTTACGCATGGTGTCCTTTCACACTTCTTATGTTTGCTATACAGAGTGAATCCGACCTATTCCGCTAAACGAAAAGGGATGGCCTAAGTGAATCATGAAACATCCCACCAACCCTTTCCTATTTCAAACCGTTTTCGAGTTATGGTGGATAATTGATTATGAAAAAAAGGGTCAAGTCTGAAAAAAACAGAATTTGTGAAAGACCTATACGCAAACTAAGCACACGTTTAGAAAGAACAGAAGAAATGCTATAAGGTGACACCGATTTCATCCAAATATCTGGTTTTAATGGAGAGCTACAAGCACTGAAAGATTGGCGAAGTTCAAAATCAAATTGTCGCCAAAATTTTTAATCGACAATTCTGAAAACATCCTTCTAGCTACAATCGGTCAAATTTTCTTCCGAAAGAGCTTACAATAAACTATATTGGTTTCCTAGTTTATGAGAAATTTAGTCCTTTGTTTGCAATACGTCACTGAAATCAGCGTTTGTCAAAGTGGATATTCGATAAAAATTCGGAATTGGCAGTTACAGATTTTGGCGACAATTTTGCACAAAAAATCCTATAGGATGACACATCCTCTATCTACAGGATATCCGTATTTAATGGCGAGCTGCAAGCGCTGAGAGATCGATGAAAAAGAAGTGAAAAATTGAATTGCCGACAAAACCTACTAAAATTACTTAAAGAAAGTATATTTCAGGGATGTATTACGGACAAACGACTAAATTTCTCCTGAACTATAGTCCGTTTCAGGTTAACTTTGCAGTGGAGAGGAAGCTACGAGGGAACCTCATCACTCGTTGCTATGGCAATAAAAGCCTCTTAACCAATGTATCGATGCGCGGCCTGGGTAAGGTATGGACGATTTCTAGGATACCGCGAAAATGTCGTTGTGGTTGCTATAGATTTTTGGATAATAGTAACCAATATTTTTTTCTAATTTAAAAATTTCAAACGAAGAAACATCGGTTCAAAACGATATTTTTCCTTTCTTTTTCACAAAATCATTAAAAAAATTGGAATATTCTGTATAAATGATCATCATAAAACTTCGATTTATGGGAACTTTATTTTGCGGCGGAGTAGTACACTCTCTACCTTTCTCTCCACTGCAAAGTTAACCTGAAACGAACTATAGATGACCAATTTGGCTTATTCTAGGTTCTTTCGAAAGCTGGTGGAAGGGAAAAGTTTATGGCAAATTTGACTGATTGCAGCTAGAAGGGTGTTTACAGAATTGGCGACTAAAAATTTTGGCGACAATTCGATTTTGAGCTTTGCTAATCTTTCAGTGCTTGTAGCTCGCCATTAAAACCAGACACTTCGATGAAATTGATGTCACCTTTTCTGCTCTTTCTACACGTGTGCTTAGTTTGCGTATAGGTCATTCAGAAACTTAAAAAATTCTGTTTTTTTTAGACTTTTCACATTTTTTCCCCCAAAATCGATTATCCACCATAACTCGAAAACGGTTTAAGATAGAACAGGGCTTTTAAGGTATTTCATGATCCACTTTGGCTCGTCTATTCCCCCCCCCCCCACTCGTTTGGCAGCATTGTTAGGTCGGATTCACCCTGTATGCCCTACCGCATCAAGGAAACATTTCCAACCATGCATTGCTATGTGATTCCGAGTCGTCTAGGCGTACCCTACCCCTCCTAGAAGTTTGTAAGCCTGGTGCTGAGATACCCTATATAGATTTGTGGGAATTATCGATCCTATAAAAATACAGAGGTCGATTTCTGATAATTGTCAATCGATGATCATGGAGTAATGACAAATCGATGTAAAAATTATACTATGTATTATAAGGTGGGTGTTTGAACGACGATGGGTAGAAATGAAAAAGAACCAACGAGATTTGGGTCAAAAATAGGAATCTTCCACGAGTTTCACATGCAATGGGAAAGAGAAGACCCTGGGATTTAC
Source organism: Pholcus phalangioides (assembly GCF_987345545.1). Classification (NCBI taxonomy): domain Eukaryota; kingdom Metazoa; phylum Arthropoda; class Arachnida; order Araneae; family Pholcidae; genus Pholcus; species Pholcus phalangioides. The sequence goes on along the minus strand of NW_028301608.1, from coordinate 116,908,251 downwards.
ACGCTCGTAATAAGCACGATATCCATTTTTAAAATGTGCATGTATTAGAAAATTCTTCCGAACACGTGCAGATCACTATTGATGAAATAACCAGTCTAAAAGAGGGGACAGAAAAACCTTCAAAGACGGGGGTTGGCAAAACCCTTTCGAGTCGATCGTACATGCATGCAGTGGAGTGCAGTCGTACGGTTCTGAAACTGACGGCGCAACTCCCAACGAAAAATCGATTTCGTCTGTGAATTCGATGTTTCGAGATGCGCCTTTTTTCGTTAAATTGTACTAATCGATTTAAGAAAAAAAAGAGGTGGTTGAGGAAAAGGTACTAATAGGCGTCAAACGCACACATACACTTTTTAAAACTACCTATTCTCACTCGGAAGAATTGTATCAAAGTTATTTGCTCAAACTCAAATGTGTTCTCAACAGAACGAGTGGGACGAAGCAAGATCAGGTTTGGGCCAGAACTGAAAAGTCTGCTACCGGCGGAAGAGATCCACGCACGCTTCTTTGCATTCTTTCGATTGGTGGATAAAAATACGGAGATCGATTTCGGAGAATTGACAATCGATGATCTTCGAGTAATGACAAATCGATGTAAACATTATATTATATATTATAAGGTGGGTGTTTGAACGGCGGTGGGTCGAAACGAAAAAGAAACCAATGAGATTTGGGTCAAAAGGAGGAGTCTTCCGCGAGTTTCACATGCAATGGGAAAGAGAAGACCCTGGGATTTACACGCTAGTAACAAGCACGATATCGAAATTCGTTTATAGATTTTTCTTGTAGTGGCGATCAGTCATCGGAATATTCAGTTGCAGGTGATATTACTAGAAGACCATGTAACAAAGCACTCGATAACCGAAGTCGACGATTTTCCAACCACATTCAAGAGAAAAGGATTTTCATTCATTCCCTATGCCTCAAAAGTAAGAAATGAATGAAAAAGACAAGCATAGTTTTCATTTGTTCGTCGCATATTCCGATTGTAAAAATTATTTTCATTTAACTCTGCAAGAGCTAAAAAGAAATACGACGATGCCCCAAACACATCACATAATGAATCGGAAGAGGACAAAAAATGAGGAGCCAAGGGGGGAGGGGACGAAGAGATGTCGTTCGTGTCTTTGCGAACATTGACGAGATCCGCTCGATTTAACGTTAACATCACGTAATGAGGATGGCAATGATGATCACGATGGAGGAAAGAATGCCGTTCCCAAAACACACAACTACCATCAGCCATATACACACACGCCCAATAGGCAAAAAGGAAAAAAACCTCCTACAACACAGAACGACGGTGAAAAGGCGGAGCGAGCAATGTCGTTCTGCCGACGAGAAAAGAAAAAAATGTACGATACGCTTAGCAAAACGAACAAAAAGAGAAACAAATGAGAAAACTCTGAAACAATGGAAAAGCAAACAATGGGCGAACCTTACATCATTACCTCTTTCGGTGCTTCCGCTACCGTCCAATCTAAACGATTCTTCTTCACACCATACACACGCCAAGTTTGTCATCTACTCTTCTGGGATTCTCAGCCTATATGGTTGGCCCTCGATGTTATGCACATCATTTTTCAATAGCATTTCAATTTATCAACTGCAATATTAAAATTGTAAAAAGCAAGGCGAGCGAAAGAGGACTATAAATGCAGAAATATGCATATAAGCATATAATCGGTGTAATGAAAAATCCTTTGTCGTTTACGAAAACAGAAAATAAAGGTTGATCGAATATTGAAATGAATCACTACGTGTGAATCCTTGCCAAACATTCTCACTAGGAACGTGTGAACCGCGGTCACTTCGAACAAGATTTTTAAACATTTCATCCACTGCATCCATAGCACCAAGCTAATAAAAAACGCGAGATTACTCCAGCAAAACTGAAGTATTTAACAAATTAGTTGACTCGAAAAAAGGGGGGGGGGAGGGGAGGTAAGATAGATACACAGATGAACGTAATGAATCTGCCAAACGAAGAAGGGGGGTGGGGTGATAAACGAGTCCAAGTAAAAAATGAAAAACTCATCTCCAAACGTTTTCGAATTCTGGTGGATAATGGATTATGGAAGAAAAATTGCGTCTGCTCTGAAACAAATCCGCACTTGTGACGTTTATCAAAGATTTACACGCAAACTAAGTGCTTAGTTTGAGTGTAAATCTGTGTGCATATTTGGAAAGAGCAGAAAAAACTCTATAAGGGGGGTCACCGTTTCCATCAAAATATCTGGAATCATTGGTGAGGTGAACTACAAAGATTGGCAAAGTTCAAAATCGAATTGTCGCCAAAAGTTTTAATCGCCAATTCTGCAAACACCCTTCTAGCTATAATCGGTAAAATTTACCAAAAACTTGTCCATTTCAATAACTTCCGAAAAACCTGCAATGAACCATCGGTATTCTAGTTCAGGAAAAATTTAGACTTTTATTTGCAATACATAACTGAAATCAGTGTTTGCCGAAGTAGGCATTTTTGTAGATTTTGGCGATATTTCAATTTTGCACTTCGCCAATCTTTAAGCGCTTGTAGCTCGGCAATAATTCCAGATATTTTGATGGAAATGGTGCCCCCTTATAGGATTTTTCTGCTCTTTCCAAATGTGTGTTTAGTTTGAGTAAATATTTGAGAAACATCACAAATGCGGATTTTTTTTTTCAGAGTACACCCATTTTTCTTCCATAATTCACTAGAATTCGAAAATGGCTGGTAATAGGACAGGGTTGGTAGAGTGTTTTACATTCCACTTGGGCTCGTCCCTTTCGTTTGGCAGATAAGGTCACGTTCACCCTTTATATTACTGCTCGGTTCATTTCTATCCTGCATAGGTTAAAAAAATGGGTTTTTTTTAAAGTTGGCGGACTCTGAAAAGATCAAAAGATCATGTTACCTTTTCATCGGTTATCGCCATCATATTACACCGGAAATAAGTTCACAATTTATTTCCGTTGCACGATTAACTTTCCAACGGTTCCCTTTAGAGAACAGCCTCTACCGAGTTCCTTGAACGGTCTCTGTAGGACCGTTTCCTCCGAAGTCCTACAATGACCACCATCTTTTAACAAAAAAAAGACAGCAGCAGCACACACGCACATCGACTATTTGATACCCGACCAAATATAATTTCCCAGCATCAAATATTAAAGACGACGACACACGCCTCTGGAGTGAGAAGAAAATCCGCCTCGAGAATGTTGTTGTTGCCAAGGGATCGGGCGAGAAGACCTCGGAGCACAGAGGTGTCGTGTATATCTTCTCTAGCTGTGTGCGTGTGGCAAAGGAGATTCTCTCATTGATCCGTTTGGTGAGCGAACGTGTTTTGTAAGAGGAAGAGTCGAGCTCACAGAGAGATTCTGCTTGCTGACTTTCCTTCCACTGTATTTCATCTGCTGAGCTGAACGCATGCGATCGATACCAGAAATTCGAGGCAAATACTTTCCGGGAATACTCGACTCCTTGATACATCGTTCATTGTATTACAACGACGGCTTTGTGCTTTAAGGCTTCGTGAGTCGGGCGCTAATTAAATCGTATATTTATAAATACGTATGTGTGAGAATGAACATGGGGGTCTTGAAGGCTATCGCAGTCGAGGTGGAACTTTTGATACAGCAGATTTTTTCATCGTGGCGTTTTATCTCATTTCAATTCATTTATTTATGTATAAACATATTTATCGTTATTTATCGAAGTTTGCAATCATTTCGTTAAAAAATAACTAAATTAAACGAAACTTATATAGAAGTATGTATATACAGTGAGACCTGTCAACTTGGACACTGTCCAACTCACAGAGGCGTAGATAATATTCTATTCGTAATCATCTCGTAGAAATGTGAACAAAGAGTACCGGAAGTCTAAACAAAATACAGGGTGTCCGAGAAAGATATTTATTATGCTAAACATCAATAACAAAAATACGAAAGGTAAAATGAAATGCAGTTTGCGCAAAAGAATGAAGAAATGTAACACTTTTTCCAGTATCAATTGCCTGAGGTAGACGGCGCTAGTTACTCGGCAGCTGTAATAAGAAACGAAAATGACAACCGCGCAGGAGAAAGCACAGTGTGTATTGTGGTTAGTGAAAACAAAATCACCGAAAACCGTGCACAGAAAGTTTCGCCTGATGCGCCATGGAAATTCACCAAGTACGCCTTCAATTTATGCATAGATGTAGAAGTTTAAAGACACAGGAAATATTGAGCATGTGAAAAATTACTGCTCACCATCGACATCAGAAGAAATCAGATCGTCGAGCGAATCAGAGACACATTTCAGTGGAATGTTTGGTGTGGTCTTTTTGCACGACTCTGTACTTGACACTTGGTGAGAAATCGAGAAATTCACATGTTCAACATTTCCTGTGTCTTTAAACTTCTGCATTCAAGCATGAATTGAAGCATACTTGAATTTCTATGGTACATCATGCGAAACATTCTTTGCCCGGTTTTCTGTGATTTTGTTTCCACTAACCACAGTACACACTGCGTTTCTCCTGCGCGGTTGCCATTTTTGTTTATTACAGCTGCCAAGCATGAAAAATAGCGCCGCCTACCTCAGGAAATAGGTATTAAAAAACCTGTTATATTTCTTCATTTTTCTGCCGCAAACTGCACTTCATTTCACCTTTTCTTAATTTTGTTATTAATTTTTTGAATGATAAAGATCTTTCTCGGACACCCTATATATAACATACTATGAGGATGTCACCCTATATATAAATGTCATACTGGAAGTACACGTGTATTAGTCTCTTCGAATAGAAAAAAAACGCTTCTCTAAAATTAAAGCAGCAAGAAATAGAGGAATGAATCTCCTCGCAAAAGCTTTTTCTTTTTTTGGCCTTGAATCGAGGTCGGCGCCAAAGTGATCTCTGGAGGAAACGATTAGCATCATTCTCGAATTTTAAATGTTTCGTCAATCGATAAAAAGGACACTGATATTCGGTTATCGGTATCTTGTCTGATGTCAGAGGGGGAGATTGATTAGCACGAAAATATCGAACGAGGAAGAACGAAATACAGCAGTAGTTGTTTTGTTCCTTTCACACAAGGGCTCGCTCGATCTATGCATGTAATGTATATGCAATTGAATCCAGGGCCGTCTTAAGAGCATCTTTCCCCCCCCCCCCTCGGGGCCAAGTGATTTTTTTGAAGCCACTTCCTGGAAAGTTCCCGAAAAATTAAACTACCTCTCGTTTTCCTGAAGCCCCTCTTCTCCTTGAGGGCCCGGGTGGGCCCATGCGTTAAGACGGCACTGATTGAATCGTCAGGTTTATGAGGCAAATGAAGACCAAAAATGGCAAAATTACTTTTTGTACACCAAAGTATATCTAAGCTTCGCTCTACGCGTGAGTGGTAAGAAAGAAACAAACTAATCCCTAAAGGAAGACATAGGATCAAAAAATTTGGTGGCCATTGAATGAAACTCTGCCACATTTCTCAAAAACTAGATTTTTGGACTTATTCCCTCAATTACAATCACATGATTCATTCGCGCTTTTTTACCTAGAATAATGTACGAGCTTTAATAAATTCCTGATTACGCAATAAAACGTGGAAAAGAAAAAAAAATTTGAAGGAAATAAAAAGCTATAGTTTCGAAAGACACCCGATGTGACGTGTGGATACTGTACTAAGTACTGTACTACTCAAAAGATACGCGTATTCACTTGTGACGGCTACCCACTGTTCCCCTAGAAAATTATAAATATGATAACACACGCATTATAATGCTCACGTCACTGAGAAAAAAGGTCAATAAAATTGACATGAAATGATAAAAGGATATAGAGAGGATAGTTTGAAAGTCCAAACACGTTGATCTCTTCACAATAGTTTGTCACCTCTTTCGATGATCCGAGTACAAAGAAAACTAGTAGCACCGGGTATTATTGCTAGTAAATAATAATGATAATACATTAAATAAACATACAAATTGCTCCAAACTATGTACACATTTGCTACAGTCAGTGAGTGGTTTCCGGAGTGTGCATCGCGGCTCCCAGGAGCATCGCCAAGCTTTGTCATGGTCGTAGGGTCGAGCCTACGCTATTGATGTATGCCTACTCAGTGGTTAAAAAGAATCAGAGCTTATACCCAATTAATACAATTATTTTCATGAGGGCGCCGCAGGTGTATAGAGTGTTTTACGAAGCGTGTCCAAAAGGAATAATACCGCGGCTGATTCCTAAATCAACGTAAAACATGAAAAATGATAAGAAAGAACAGAAAAATTAAGCTGTCGGGATTTCACTCCAGTGAAATGAAAATTGAGGCAATTACTTTTTTTTGGTTTCTCGGTTAAAAAAATGTTTAAAAAAAACTGCACCCCCCCCCCCCTCCCAACAACCAAAAGCATGCCAATTAGTCAAATTTGCACATTTTTATACTGCACCGAAAGAAATTCACTCCGCAAATGAAAATAAAATTCTTCGAGATATTCGATAGATAAAATTGATTTAAACCACTTTCTTACGAACATGTATCATCTCACTATAATATGTAACACGTAAAATGTGGCGGAAATCTACAATTTCTGAACGAATTCTTCAAATTTCTTTACCTAAATTTCTTAAAATTAATTTAAAATGAATTCAACTTAATTTAATAAAAAAATAAATCTATTTAAAAATTAAAAAACACGTCATAAATTTCTTTAAAGCGAAAATTTCTTTCGGTATATTGAGAAGATAAACAAATTTTACTGATTTAAAAAAATATATATTCCCTGAAATTTTACGAGAGTAAAGCCTTATAAAAACTCAATTTTTCCATAACTGTGGTTAAAATGTACATAATTCATAGAATTTGAATTCAATTATGCACATAATATTGCATACAAGGTAAATAAATTAATTTTATATCTATTCGTGGAACACTTATAATTCTGCAATCAGGTCATAACTGAATTGTCTGCTTGAAGAAAGACATAAATCCAAAAGCTTGATGTTTGGAAATTTAAATAAAGTTTTGCTACATTTTTTAAGAAAAAAAATGGCTGAAATTCGCCATTGTTAGTGGAAACAATATCTAATTTTTGTTTGCATAATATCAGCAGGCTCTGTAATGGGTCACTCAAGTATTACGTCAACATTGATGGAGCTTCCCGATTTGCTGACTTTTGATGACAAGGGGGGGGGGGGGGTTTGGAAGATGCTTACGTCGTCAACCACCCTTTATGATGATATGAAATTTTCTTAATGGCATCTTATTCGGTGCGCCAAGAACGGAAAAAAACCTTTCGATAGGTTATCGGACACCTGAACTAATATTTTACCTACTGATAAGTCCCCTACAGAGCCACTTTAGTGATCTCTAAATGATCACCCTATAACACCCCCCCCCCCCCCCCGCGTACGTTTCTGATCCCACCAATATGCGTTAGGAGGTAGGGGGCAATGATGAAATTTTTCTGACAAGGGGGGAAGGGAGTCAGAGTTTTGCTTACTTTTGCTGACGTCGGAGAGTGACGACACATAAGCACAGTGTTTCCCAAACTGTTCGAAGCGCGACGCCCCTCCCTCTACAGACAAGAATTTTATCGGAGACTTTTACATAACGTGGCCATATGTTCCGTTTTCCAGGACATTTTTGTTTTTTGTTGTTTTTTTAATGAATGTGCTTTAATTTCCGTAATCAGTACTGAGTGAAATCGAATTATTTTTCGATATTTAGTCGGCAGAACTGTTTCATTGAGACTTCACACAACCCACATGCTTTTTAGCTTTGAATTCGGAGGACGGTGCCATCAAAGCAAGGTAGGATGGAATGCGTATCTTGCGCATAGTAATGGTTTAATTCCCCCCACCCCCGATTTTATAATTCCCTCCTAATATTTTAATTTCAACGTTATTAATAGTTCATAACCTAAAATGCTTACATTTCCCCCATACATTCACATAGTTATCATCGTTCTGTGTTTTTCAATTTTTAAAAATGCATTAAATATTTTAAAATCTGTTGATTCTTTCTTAATCCCCCTCTCCCAATATAAATATCAACTTGATCTGTTTATTATTGTACACGTAGAATTTGATAAAATTACATTATGATACATGTATGATAATTAACTGTTCGGCTGAGTTGAGGAATTTTTTAGTTTTGACATATTCTTAGTCGCTGCAAAAAATAAAAATAAATTTCTTACTCGGACATTTTCGTTTTGGAGAATCTCTCGCGACCCCCCCCCTTCCCAGGGCGTCGCGACCCACACTTTTGGGAACCACTGCCGTAGCATATACAGAGTAAACACTCGAGTCCATTTGCCGCATATTACTGACGAACCGTTGATACTATAAGCATACTTCCAATCGGAAAAAGTACCCAAATAACGTGTAGAACTCAGTTGTCATTCATATTGCGAGGGGTTGTATAGTTACTAAAATAAAAAATGTAACTTTTCATTTGCTCACCCCTGTGCTGAAAACCCAATAAGTTGTTGCCCTGTATCTCTCCCGAGGCCATAAAAAAATTACACTTTTCTAAGTGCGATATTTGCTGAGATATTAGAATTCAAAAATCGCTGAAAATGAGTGGAAAGAAGAGTAGAATGAATGTCTTAGTTATGCAGTTCTTGTACAAGTGGTGTTCTGCACCTAACGGGAAGTTTGTTTCTGAGGAAAGCTTGTCATTTGTTAAAGAAGTACTGTCATCCGAATTCGGAAGCAAATAACTAAGCAGGTTATTTTGCCTGTTGTATTATGCATGAATTTATTAAATGCAATAAAGCTTGATTGCTTTCTTCTGTGGAGAGACTTTTTAAATAAGATCGGCTCGCTCATCTTAGTCTCTTCACGGAAAGCGAAGTCGTGCATTTAGGCTCTGGGGGACGATTATTGACGGGGGAGGGGGAGTATATTGATTCTGAAGTAAATTTATGATACAAAAAAATTAAAAAATACATAAGGTTGGTTTCCTGGGCCCCAAGCTAGAGCCCTGCCAGTCCAATCGAGGCGGGAGGAGACCATGGGGGTGGAGGGGGGGATGCAATTTCAGCAACGCAGGTGCTCCGATCACGCCGACGATATTTATTTTTTCGAGAGTTTTACCGGGATATAGTGCTAGGGTGAATTTCGATTTTGCGAATGCTTCAGCTTGCATCACGTCCAATGCATATCATGTTTTGTTCTCTTCTTGAGTAGCTCCCCCACCCTCACACCCCCTTCCCAACTAAATAAAAGAATTTATTCTGAATATAAAAAAGAAATTTATTGAAGAAAGAGAAAGATAAAAAAAAAACTATTCGGCTGGGGAAAAAATGCGCGGAAAAGAGTAGAATTGGGAGTTATGAGAGAGAGAATTACTATAGTATAACCTATTAGGAATATAGAAGCTGGACAAGAGACGTATTTCTGCAGAGATTTAAATCACAAGTTTCTGTTCGGATAGCTATTGAAGATCATACTCTCTACAATCGAACTATGACCATTTCTTTCTAACAATGGAGGATTAACCTTACCCTTCATTATGACCGGGTGAAACATCCGACTGATGTAATCAAGAAACGTGGGTTCGACTCCCTCATATCGTGAAAATTGAGGATTAATTGCTGATCATTTTTACGCACTACGGTCATTTTCTACATACGAAGGCTAATTAGACCGGAACCTGCAATTTATTGTCGATTCCGAACGGCAATGTTCGTCATTTTACCTTTTTTATACACACAGGGGTTGGTGCGCAACCCCTCAGTGTGGGACTCTGCGGTAGCAATCTTTTTCTGCATGTGTGTGGGACCATGTTAACCCATGTTTGGCCTGATAAAATATCCTGCGAATACAAAAAATGAGAATGAAAAGTTTAATTACCGATGAAAAGAACGTATTATTTGAAAGGTGAGGTTGAAACGAACAGGAAATATAGTACGGATTGACTGGACCATCAAAACCATTTTTTTATAGATGATATGGGGGGGGGGGGATAGATTTTCATGGTTTTTTGTGATTTCCTTGATTTTTCTCGCGCTTTACGAAAATTTAAATAACAAAGAATTGGAGAAATTTTATTTGTCAAGGGAACGGACCCATGGATTATATTTGCATAGGAACCCGCGTTACATAACAGCGGCCCTACGGACAATCAGGGTTGTTGAATTTTTTTTTTAAAAATCGATTTATTTGATTTAAATCGGATTTTTTTTTATTTTATTAAACAAAATATATAATATATATATTACTTACACACTAGTCATTAATCTATGCTTTCTTTAAAGAATATAAAATTAAAGAAATTTTAACTTACATGATGAATTTAACTTACTTTTAATGACTATTTAAAAAATATTTTATAACTAAAGATAAAGAATCATATTCTTGTGAAATATTTCAGAACATTTTATTAAGAAAACGGAGGAAAACACTTCTTGAATAGTTTTACATCAAGTATTAAATAATTTTACCCTTTGTGAATAATTGTCCATTTGTTTCATTAGAAACACTAGTTTGAATGCTTTGTCTACTCTTAATCTGTTTCGCTATTTGGAATGAACTGCACCTTGAAAAAATCCTTTCAACCCAGGCATCAATGATTTGGCTGTAGTTAGTGTGTTTAGAAATTACATATCATTCTCTGTAATTGTATCTTTACCAAAAACATTATAAAAACTATTTCACCACTCAAAATCAGGCATTGTATCAATAACCTTAGGATGAAAAAAAAATTTTTTTAGCATGAAAATGGTTCCAACTTTTCCAAAAACCAGAGTCACATTTTTGTTTGATTAATTCAAGACCCTTATTTCTCTCTTCTTTTGTGACATTAATTCCCTATTAGAAGTTAACACTGATGAGCTTAGAATAAATGCATCAAAGTGTGCATATGTTAATTATTTTTCATATACACTCATGTCCATAAATTAAGGATAATTCAGAATCACACAGAAATCTAAAGTAAAAATTTCACCTGTAGAATTATCACACACATCTGCAAGAATGATATGCAAATTTCAGGAAGCCACCAGATGATGCCGATAGTACGTCACAATGACGAGGGTGTAAGAGGGGGGTATATAAGGAATGGTGGCAAAGAAGTAAAATTGTTCACAAGAGTTCTGTAAGGCGCTCAGTGCCATAAGCGAATAGTTATGACACAGAGGACGCATGTGGATGATTTTTTACGTGGTAGAATTATCGGCCGCCTGGAATGTGGGCGTACTCAGATGGAAGTATCCGAGGAACCTGGAATTGTCCAAAGTGTCATCTCTAGGCTTTGCCAACGATTCCAAGATAACGGAAATGTCAGTAGACGTTACAGTACAGGTCGCCCCCGAGTTACAACGCCGAATGAAGACCGGTATTTGGCAGTAACTGCCAAAAGAAGCAGACGGAGCACAGCATCCGACCTGTCTCGTCAGCTATCTGCAGCCACGGGTACCACAGCTTCAAGGCAAACCGTGTACAGACGTTTGGGAGATATTGGTCTATATGCTGCTCGCAGGCCTGTCAGATGTGTGCCGCTCACGGCAACTCACTGTCGGCAGAAATTATCCTGGAGTAGAGAACATGCAATGTCGTCACAGTAGGCTTGTGTGATGTTTTCCGACGAGTCCAGGTTTAGCTTGCAGTCTGATTCACGTCTGACTTTCATATGAAGAACGCCAGGTACCCGTTACCACCAAGACAACATCATTGAACGACACCGTTACGGTGGTGCAGCATTGCTCGTTTGGGGTGGAATTATACTGGGTTCCAGAACAGATCTGCATGTTCAAACCGGAACCATGAAAGCCCAAATTTATCGGGACATCATTCTGGAACAACATGTACGTTTGTTTAGGGGTGCCATGGGCGCAGAATTTGTGTTTATGGATGACAACGCCCGTCCTCACCGAGCAAACATTGTAAACGAATGCCTTGAATCTGAGGATATAACCCGTATGGAATGGCCAGCATTCTCACCTGACTTGAATCCGATAGAGCAGTGGTTTTCAACCGGGAGCCATATGGCCCCAGGGGGGCCACGAAGAAATTTGTGACATTAAATTTTTTTTAGTCACTCTGACTAAAAAAAATTTCTTAATATTTTCTCATAATTTTCTTATCCTGCAAGAACAATGTTGTGGACATTAGAAAAAAAAAATTCTAAAAAGTCGTATGACTACATTTAAAGCAATTTAAATCCTTTTATTAGAGACTCACTGCATCTGCTGATTTCTAAAAAAAAGTGCAATAAATTCTCACATAAGTCTTCACTTTGAAAAGTCCATAACCCTTTCAATGCGTCTCTTTGTATCTGTCAACCTAAAATTTATGGTTTTTAGTGTTGATAATACGCATGCAAAACCAATTCAGCGACGCGTTTTCACAATCTGCAAAAACTGCTTGGATTTGATAGTTGGAAATGATGTCTAAATGCCAAAGATTCGGAGTTCGAGCCAAAATGAAAATGTCAAATAATTGAAATTGTGCTTCGCATAAATGAAATATTTTAATATTGAAAGAGCTATATATAGAGATTAATCGTGACCGTAGTCAAACGTCTTAAATGTGAAATTTTGTCGGAGATCTTTGGAATTTAAAACTGAGAGTCAGGCACGCATCTCCTTGCGTACAAGTGGAATTTCGAGGCATTTGCGCACAACCGAGCCCGTCTGGGCCATTTTTCTTTTTCTTCCCACCCTTTCTTCCTTTTGTTTCCTTCCTAAATTTATAAAAGTAAAAAGGATAATCATTATAAAAAGGACTGTTTTCAATTACCGCTGCGGTGGTCGAGTGGTTATAGTGACGGACTCGCGATGCGAGGATCCGGGTTCGAACCCCATAGTGGTGGTCGGCTGAAGTTGGTTTTCTGTGGTTCCCAACTTCAAGGCGCAAATGCAAGCCGATCTCCCCGTTAAAAAGTCTCGCCACAGAGAGCAACAGTCCTACAACGATAAATCATTCAATCATAACACTTCACTCATAGTTAGAAAAACTGGTGGCAGATGGCAGCACTACACATAACAAGCATTACAGATAAACAAAAAACTTCACGTCAGGTTTCACTTCACGTACACGCACATTCCCGCATGTACCGATTCGTTAGGGGTTCCGCGGGGGGGGGGGGGGTGTAGCAGTAGTAGGTAAGGCTCGGGGATCCATGATGTTCTTAAGTCAGCCACCTCGTTGGGCAATTTGCCTGTTGTGGCATTATATTTGTAATTACTTTACTGCAAAAATGTCAGATTTTTTTGGGGGGAAATACGGTCAAACCCAAAGCGTATTAAAGACCCTTTATTAATACGCTTTGGTCAAACCCCGTTAGATCGGAACTCCAAGAGACCCGAGAAATCACTTCGTAATAAGGAAATTTCGTTACAAAGGAATTCCAGATTTTTATATTGTTCCTATGTAAACCTATCCGAGGGATTAGAAAAGTTTTCCTTAAAATGATATTTTTCCCGTTATAATGGTACTTTACTGGTAAGCCATTAATCTTAGAGACATACCCAACTAGAAAAAGTATTCAAATCACGTGTCCAACTCAGATATGTCATTCGTGTTGTAAGGGGTTGTTTAGCTATAAAATAAAAATAAAAACTTTTTATACCGTCCCCGTGTGCCAAAGAACCCAATTAAGAAGTTGTTGCTCGGTCTTTCCTGATGCCAACTAAAATAATTTCACGTTTCTAAGTGCAATATTCACCAAGATACGTGAATTCGAAAAATTGAGGAAATTTGGGAAAAAACAGCATTCAATGTGGGTAGAATGGTTTCCCCTCATTTAATGCTGTTTTTTTCCAACTTTCTTCGAATATCTCAGTGAAAATTTGAACTTAGACACGTTGAATTTTTTTGTTGGAGACCAGGAAACAACTTTCCAATTGGGTTTTGGGGCACAGGGTGTCCGCATAAAAAGTTAAAATTTTTATTTTAATAACTATGTAATCCCTGGCAACATGAATCAAATATCTGAGTACTACACATTATTCGGGTACTTTTTCCAACTGGAAGTATGCCTCTAGGATCAATGGTTCGCCAGTAAAAAATGCCTATGCGTTACCTATGCGCCCTGTATATTAAATACAGTACGGACTGTTATGTAAAATATTGTGTTGTGTTTAAGCCAACACGCACGTTGCTTCGTTCGCCTGCGAGAAAACGGCCACATTATGAATCAAAAAGCCACTTGAAGGTAGCTTGTCACATCCAATGAAATATCAGACTTCCACCGCATTGAAATTGAAGTCAACAAACTGTGTGTGAGATAATTTTCTTATTTGAAAATCTAATTATTTATATTTTCCGATGGGCTTGAAATCCTGACAATGAATTATAATTATGTTCACACGAACAGTTTTGTCACTGCGTACATGATTTCTCTGGAATGAATGAAATATTTGTTCAAACAAATATTTAAAAAATTTTCACACGTATTTCAGTTCATTTTTTTAAATTCATAGTAGATCTACAACATGAACCTATATCCTTGATACATGTATTATTGTTGAAAACGATGTGTAAGGTTGAACTTTTCAATTGTGATTCATTTGTGTGGCTACTCCCTCATTACTACTTTTATCCGCACGAAGAGAATAAAATTAACAAAACTGCTTGCTACCACTTTTTGCTATTTTTATCATTATAAGAATGCGTATTTTGGAAGGTACAACTGACATTTCTCAATGAAACCATAATCTTTTACACACAAAAAAAAAACCACTAATTTGGAAATAATAAAAATTTCATCCAGTACAGTAACTTGATGACATTGTGCCATCTTCAAGCGCAGAGTTTACATTGATTGTTTTTACTTTATTTTATTTTTTCGTTATTTTGATAAATTAAAAATTAATCAAATAAAATTATCCATGTTCGCAAGGGGGGCCACAGGAATGAGAAATGATTGAAAGGGGGCCAATGGACAAAAAAAGGTTGAGAACCACTGCGATAGAGCATGTGTGGGACATGCTTGGCGGACGAGTTGCAGCCCGTCAACCACCTCCTACATGTGTACCGGAACTTCGGAGAGCATTGCTTGCTGAGTGGAGTGATCTTCCCCAAGATCAGATCGATAATTTGATACTCAGCATGCCTGGGCATTGTACGGACTGTATTTCATCGCATGGGAGACATACAATGTATTAACCATCATACTAACCATGTAATAGTAAGTTTTTGTAAAGGAGATATTTTTTACTATTGCTCCAGAGAGCAAAAATCGTAGTTTTTATGAATGGTATCATACATACACCATCGTTTTTGTTCTTTATTAATGGGCTTTATGAATAAGTAACGTTTGTTTTGTTTCTGAACCTTTATTTGCCGGAGCTGGCATTATCCTTAATTTATGGACATGAGTGTATATTTTTATATTCTGATGACAAAACCTTTGTATTGTTTGATGTTGATGCTTCTTTTATCTTCAATTGCAGCTTTTTCCATGCCAATACACATTCAGCTATGGAACAGTTGTGTGTGTGTTCCTTTATACAAAATCCTTAATTTTAGCTATTGGCTTCAGAATTGCAATTATGTCCTTGACATTTCTTTTTGAATCAATATTTAAGATTTTACTAGAGATGTTACTATCTGAGATCTGTGGTCTTCACAAACTTCGGTAACAACTGACGAATTTTTAACATAAGATTCAAGAGAATCACAATAAGTATTCCATCATACCTCTGCAGGAAGACCAATGCACTTCCTCCTTACATATGATACAATGCTTTTAGAAATTATTGTGGAAGTATCTAAATATACAAGATATACTGAAGACTGGATGTTGTGAAGATATTTATTATTTGAGATGTTAATTTTTTTTAAGGAAGGGAAAAACTCATCTCTGCCTCTACCGGGAGTCGAACAAGGGTCCCTCGATTGCCGGACGAGTGCTCTGACCACTAAGCTACAGAGGAGATAGAGATTTTCCTTCGCTAGAGCGTATATATGCCGAACGGAACCGTGCAATGGACGGTGAAACCGATCAGCTAATAGCTCATGGACGACGAGCCACCAGAGGGCTATATATATGACATGAATGTCGCTCTCCACTTGTTAATACAAGATATACTGAAGACTGGATGTTGTGAAGATATTTATTACTTGAGATGTTAATTTTTTAAGGAAGGAAAAAAACTCATCTCTGCCTCTACCGGGAGTCGAACCCGGGTCCCTCGATTGCCGGACGAGTGCTCTGAGCTGACATTCATGTCATATATATAGCCCTCTGGTGGCTCGTCGTCCATGAGCTATTAGCTGATCGGTTTCACCGTCCATTGCACGGTTCCGTTCGGCATATATACGCTCTAGCGAAGGAAAATCTCTATCTCCTCTGTAGCTTAGTGGTCAGAGCACTCGTCCGGCAATCGAGGGACCCGGGTTCGACTCCCGGTAGAGGCAGAGATGAGTTATTTTCCCTTCCTTAAAAAATTAACATCTCAAATAATAAATATCTTCACAACATCCAGTCTTCAGTATATCTTGTATTAACAAGTGGAGAGCGACATTCATGTCATGTATCTAAATATACTTGTAACATACTTTGTTACATCAGTTTTAACCAAATCGTCGGCTAACAAGTTTAAAATGTGGGCACTGCACCAATATGTAAGTCCTGAAAAGCCAGGCTTTTTATCCAGTCTTTCTAGAAGAGACCATACTTGCAGTAACAAAACTTTATAACAAAACTTAATATGTTACATTAGAAGTTTTCTCTTCTGTTGACTTCACTGAACTAAAAACCCCATTTGCTAAATAATTTCCAGCATGTGATAAGCCGGATATGTCAATAGTATCAACATGGATGGCTTTACTACACCGTTTGATAATATATAGAATTTATTGATTATGTATATCCATCCATCGCCATGTAATTTGATTTTCTAAGTCAATTTTATATTCTCTAACTTCATCATTGTAAATCTTTGGTAACCATTTATCAGCTAAATTGGTACGACTATGGTATGTCTGATATTTGATATATACATATTTATATATATATATAATATTATAAAAATACTTGAAAATATATTTAAATTAATTGATATTTAAAATAATTTAATTTAATAAAAATTTAAATCAGTTTAGAGCTGCATAAATAATTTTATTCAATTACAACAGATAATTTTTCATATCTGAAAAAAATTGATTTAAATCAGTGATTTTTTTTTAAAAATCAGTTGATTTAAATCAACTGAAATGCAATACGATCCATATCGTATTGCATTCCAGTTGATTGCATTACAGTCATATTGCGCAGGGTTGTCGTGATTTAAATCAACTGATTTAAATCACGACAACCCTGCGGACAATATCAAACATTAAAGTTTCAGACATACTGTCATCGGCGTCGCTCATATTTCTCGAGTGCGGGGCACTTATCGAAAAATACAAAAATTCAATCTGCCATCAAATGGAGCGTAAAACAACAATCTCGAATCGACTTCGTTATGGATCGTATTGCATTTCAATGCACCATTCATTTACGACAGATGTCCGGATAGTTCCTTGATACACGCATCGCGAAACCAATGTTAGCATCATTTAAACATTTTATCAAAGGGGTGATGAGTTCGGGAACCCAAAGGACGAAAGTGAATTTAAGCGCGGATATCACGCAACATAAACGATTTTCCGCCAACATTGAAAAATGTTGTGGCTGATGTCGAAAAGAAAGTGTTACGGACAATCGCACACCTGGGGGTAGCTAAAGGGCATCAACTCGCTTCCGCGAATAATTTTAATATCACTAAAGATTTGTATTCGAAAAGCTCAATGTTTTATCGAGGAAAACCTTTCTACAACTAATTCGCTTCTTCCCATTGCCTTTTCGAAAATCGACGAATATTTTTCTTTTCTGACCACCTACAAAACTCTTGCCTCTCTCCATTTTACTAGAATTAACGAACCGATTCTCATCTTGTTGACAATACAAAAAAAGCACGGGCATATATTTGCAAATTAATAACCGCTGCGTTGGATGAAAAATGCGTTGGCAATGAACGAAAACCGATCCTACGCGACCGGACCGAAAAACACAAGCGACACGTACGAGATAGATGGTGGGCGTGTTTTCATGTAATATTTATTAACGTGAAGGAGAACAGGTGCTAAAGCACGTGCATTATGTAAATAAAAATGATACTACTACCTTTTCTTCTATTCAGTCCATGTGTTTTCAGAATAAAATTCATCGGGTTTTTCGCGTGGTGGACATTTCGAGGATCTCTCTTTGCTCGTATTTTGATTCTTCTATCTATACTATCTGTTGTCTTCTTTGAAGAAAATTACTATAGTTCGTTTCAGGTTAACTTTGCAGTGAAGGGGAAGCTACGAGGGAACCGCATCACTCGTTGCTATGGGAACGAAAGCCTCTTAACCAATGTATCGATGCGCGGCCTCGGTAAGGTATGGCCGATTCTCGCCAATCTCACTGAGAAAAATCTATTTTACGTGTAACGTATTGCACAGTTAAATTAGTAATAATTATAGAATTAAAAGAAAACCACTGCCGATACTTTCAGAAATTAAAGTGAGCTTTTTGAAATCATTTGTTTTGTTTTTTGATTAGAAAATGTTTTAAAATTTAGAAAAAAATAATTATCTTCTATCTGCGTGTCACTTACTCTTCATTGATGTGCCGTAAGTAACACTAAAAATTTCAAAAAACAGTCATATATTTTTCTGCAATATTTCCCTTCTCTCAGCTGAAATTTATTTACAAAAAAAAAATCTAAACAATATTATGAAAGCAACGTGTAATTTTAAAATACTGTATATTAACCATGGCTCTCAAAAACTTGGGGATTTTTAATTTTTTCTTCAATTTAAGTGGAAAAAATTAATATTAAATAAAATTAAGAAGAAGCAGATTAACTCTGTTTTCACATGTAAATGCAGGAATAGCACCAAATAATAATAATGATACGGAAAAGTTTAGAATTTTTTTACTCACTTTTCTTGCAGAAATTTCCGTCACTCGACCTCCCCCCTTCCCCGAACGGTATACGTCGATGCCACTTGTTTTCCCGACAGCTTTAGTCTTTTGTTACGGTTGATGTGCTGCTCATGGTTATTACGGATTATTCTTATGGAGTTTTGTTTACAACGAATATTCAAAAACCAAAAATATAGTATTCAGGAATGGAAGAGCAGAGAACTTTAGCGTGGCTATCTCTGGTGAAAATTGAGACACAACTGTCACATAACAGATGAAAGCCCAAACCACTGTCGACCCCCCCCCCCACTCATTTATTGTATCTGAAGAGACGCTATAGGCAAGGGGCATGAGGAGAAACAGGTGGGTGGAAGATGGCGTCCGTTCGTGTGAATGGAAGTCGCGACTCTGTCAACACTCTCCGTGATCGGAAACTAAAACTATCCCATAAACATGGAAAAAAATAAATAATTAAAAAAAGGGGGATCTATAACCAAAACTTCTGCACCCATAGAGGGCCTCTCACAAGTCACAATAGTGTCGGCACTCTCGTGGAAGAGAAACACTTCTTGTAATCTATGAGTGAATATCTGAACTCACTGAAGCCTATTTTTAGGAGAAAATAAAACTGATTGAATATTCGTTTTTATGTAAGCCTATAACTGCATGTAAAACAATGAAAAATTGTATCGTTATGGAAAATTAAACCAAATAACGAAAAAAAATATATACAGTATACAATTGTGCAATGGAAAAAACACGAGTGATATTGGCGGGGAAAATTTCTAGGATATCGCGCCAGAGTGTCGTCGCCGTTGCTATGGATTTTTGATAATGGTAACCAATATTTTTTATAATTTAAAAATTTTAAACATGTAAACATCGGTTCAAAATGATTTTTTTTCAGTATTTTTTTCAAAATCATAGAAAAAATTGAAATATTATGTATAAAGGTTCAGCTTAAACCTCCGATATATGAGAACTATATTTTGCGGCGAAGGAATACATTCTCTACCTTTCTCTTCACTGCAAAGTTAACCTGAAACAGACTATAGTATTGAAAGAAAATTATTTTTTACAGGTTCCCCGAGATTATATTAAACACGGTTTTAAAAACTATGAACTGTCTTGAAATACAAAAATTACTTGCTACTTGTGAGCTTGACTTCATGCCTTACATAGTTTTAATTATTCTGTAACGAAAAAAATCCACTGAATATTTTCTATTTAAGAGTTTTCATTATGTGTTTTGCATAATCTAACCATAA
Organism: Pholcus phalangioides; assembly: GCF_987345545.1. NCBI lineage: Eukaryota > Metazoa > Arthropoda > Arachnida > Araneae > Pholcidae > Pholcus > Pholcus phalangioides. The sequence goes on along the minus strand of NW_028301608.1, from coordinate 116,888,122 downwards.
ATTCATTTAAATAAGAATGGATTACTTGCACATTTGATTGGACTGTATTTGTCAAAACACTTTTGATCCGTCCAAAAACAATTATACAATTTAACCCCAAACAAATTTCAGCGACAGGTATCGATAAATATCTTCCTTCTGCTTTACATATTATATATATGTCAAGGTAAGGGCAGTGCATGCAAATGAATTGGTGCTACAAACATTATTGCATTTATCAAAAGACTTTTGAGAGCTACTGTATACCTTGCATTAGAACATGGGAAACTAACCATCTCTACAATATGATCATTCGGCTTAAGTATTCGAAATGTGTCTTAAAAAAATATAGTCGGACCATATTCCCCAGCATTAGTTGGCAAACATGGAGAGAAAAGAGAAACCAACATAAAGAGAAATTCGAAAAATTCGGAAAAATTCTTTAATACAATATCTTTATTTTCATTGAATTGGCTGAATGCATACTTTGGTCCTTATTAAACCTCATTTTTCCAGGCATTCCGGGAACGGGCCAGATTCCAACATTCAAAATCTGGTGTCCTTGGAGTTTTGCGACATGCCGGGTAATGCGGAGAAATACGGTAGATAAGAATAAGGAGTCATTCAAGTACGTCAGCATCGATTGGGGGGGAGGGGGGGGGGGTTCCCCGATTGGCTCACTTTTGATGACGGGGGGGGGAGTTTAGATTATGCTTACGTCATCAACCACCCTTTATGAAAATACGAAATATTCTTAATGGCATCTTACTCGGTGCACCAAAAATGAGAAAACCCTTTCATTAGTTTGTGGGCCTCTGAACTGACATTCTCCCAATTGATAGGTCCCCTACAGGGCCATTTTAGTTATCTCTAAATGTTTCACGAATCCAAGTGCTCTGGAACTGTGTCACGCTTCACTCAAGCGATCCGTAATTATGCCACGGATCACTTAAGTAATCTGGGAATGGGCCGCATAACTTCAGTGATGTAGAACCACACTGGGTGCCGCTCAAGTGATCTAAAGCTGTGCCACATGTCACTCAAAGGATCTCTAAATATGCCACGGATAGCTTAAGTGTTCTGGAACTGTGTCACGGGTCACTCAAACTGATCTGTGAATGTGCCAGGGGCCTACTTGAGTGATCTGAAAAAGTGCCACGGGCCGCTTAAATGCTCTGGAATTGTGCCATGGGTCACTTAAGCGATCTGTGTAGATGTGCCACTTAGTTAATTTTTAGGTTTGAGGGAGCAGGGCACATTTGGTCCGCGGGCCAAGGGTTTACCATGTATAGCTTAAAGGGTAAGTTCTCAAAAAAGAAATGTTGAGTTCTTAGCTTTCAATTATCATTTAGCTTAACAAAAATTTATTATAATAACATTTAAAAGGTATTTTCTTTCGAAATTTTCATTTTTTTAGGAAATATTTTTGCATCAAAAAATAAATTTGTGATCGTCTGGCGGAAGGGGGCCCTCCCCCCTCTTCCGCGTACGTCTCTGATCCCACCAACTTTTGCTGACGGCGAGGGGTTAAAAATTTGCTGACGTAATACTTTAATGGCCCCTAATGTCCATAACATGTGTATTCCTGAAAAATGGGTGACTAACTATGTATAGTAACCAGGAAGCAAAGTGTCTTGGGTAGTCGATTTCAATGGCGACTGAGCAGGGAGTGCTTTGTATCACAGGCGAGCGTATCTTACATGAAGCTCAAGTCTTTCGAAGAGTACGTCTAAAACGCTTCCGATGCCCCTGATCAATTTAGACACAGCTGTATTTCTACGAAATAAGAGATTCTTTCGAAAGTTCGAACGATAGAGGAAGAAAAAGAGATGCGACTTAATCGTTGAAAAACGATATTCGCTTCGGTGGAGAATTATTTAATATCGAATATCACGAGCGTCAATTATACAGAATGGACAGCGATATATCTCTTGAAATGTTAATCCGATACGTCTTCTTATGTATCCGTTTTGTTTCGGTAGCAGAGAAGAAAAAAAAGAAAACGGAAGGAGAACTTATATCCAATGTCTGCCGGGCATCGGTAAATTACTTGCGCGATTAATAAGAATAATAAAAATGAATATTCTTTATGTATGCTATTTAATACTTTGGCTTCCGCTCCCTATTTTCATTCCGGATGAAGAAACTCAACCGGAAGCGACTATAAAAATCTATTTACAGAATACGGTATTAAAAACAGCTCTATGTAAATAATGATTAAAAAACTTGCGAAAGATTAACCCATTTGCATCATCCGAAAAGGTGGAAAATTGGCCCATATCACAAAAAAATTTTTTATTGTATAAAATTAGAATCATTTCAAAATGAAAAAAAGCGAAAATCAAAATGACGTACACAAAGAATTTATAATGTTACTTAGTTCAATGAAGATATACATTGAAAATAATTAAATTTAATAGTTATGATATTACTCTAGTGTTTTGTTCTTACGCATAAAAAACTAGCACGCATATATGCGCTTTGATGATAATGGCCAGGAAAATTCCGCGCATATATGCGCTTATGATGCAAATGGATTAATGACAAAGTCTTGAACCGAACCATCCTAGCACTATTAATTATTGGGGACAAAATAATGTTAATTTTAATTAAATATTATTACAAGAACTGGCATAGGCTAGGATTTAAGTAGGTTTGAAAATAAATCTACAAAAGACTAAGTTATATTTGAACCATTAATCCCCTAAAACTAAAAATCTAATAAACACCCCTTACAAGTTTTACCCAAGAATCGGCATTACGCGGATTTGAGTTCGCGCACACGGCAGATTGCCATAGACAGACATGACTGCTGACCGCCCAGAGAGACCAGCTTGGGATTGTTTGCGATCTTTCCCAAAGAGGTGTACGGTCTCGGAGAGCTTGATATCAGACTCGATTATGGAGGGAAGAAAAAAAAAACACCAATTTTACTCCAGGAAGTATTAACATTTCGCGAGCAGACATTTAGTGCCCCTGAGGTTTACATTCTTGCGTCAAAAAAACCATATATAAAACATACATATGCCAGCCATCTAAAAACGTTGACAATCTAAAAAATTCTTCCTCTCACAAAAATATTTTCCATATAAAGACTGCTATACAAGTGCTCTTTTGAAATGGTAACGTTTCGAAAATTTTGAACGACCATGACGAGGCCCGCAAAAATAATGAAGTCCTGACATTAGACAGCCGATTGCAGTCCAATAAATGACAAAGGCATCAGGCAAATGGAAAAATTTAAAGCAGGCATACATCTAATATGAGGGGCCGCTGTGGTGGTCGAGTGGTAATAGCGACGGACTCGCGTCCCATCGTCGCCACAGTGATGGTCGGCTGAAGTTGGTTTCCTGTGGTTCCCAACTTCAAGGCACGAATGCGAGCCGATCTCCCCTTTAAAAAGTCTCGCCACAGAGAGCAACAGACCTACAAAGAGTACAAATGTAATTCAATCATAACACATCACTCACTTCGCTTCTGAAATATAGATGGCGGCACTGAAAAATCAAACACAACTCTACATACGCACTCACACTGTTAGGTACACACACACACACAGTTACACTTCCGGCACAGCTCACCAGGGAGTAAATCGCCCATAGATGGTGATAGACCTGAGTTGCGATCGGTTTGAAAGAAAAAAGGACTGATGAGGGAATGAATGAGGACTGATGAGTGGCGCAATGGTAAGATGCTCGTCTTCCACAATGAAGTTACCGTCAGGGACCACGGGATCGAATCCGGGCAAGAACATCAGAAACAAGTTCTTTGCCTACCGAGCCTGAGGCGGCCACCGATATATAGATGGCAACTTCATTTCCCACCCAACTCCACTAGTTGGATATTGCCGTATGGCGATATATGACCGGAGTTTGCGTACGATGAAGTAGGACTGATGAAATCTCGTTTTAATCCTTAACGCCATCGATGGACGAGGACTAGTGTCCGAACTGGCAGATCACGGACCATATACAGCCTACGAGGGTTCCTGTGCAGTCATATTTTTGAATTTTGCATGATACAATATTTTGGTGCACCGAATTCGGTCCGTAGACCAGAGCCGAAACTAGGATGGGAGGGGGAAGAGGGCAAATTTTAGGCCGGGAAAAAACAAAATAATCGAATTTTAAAGTCGAGGAGGCGGCAAAATCATGCCGCAGACACATAGAATATTATTGAATAACTCACGGTCCGCGTCTGATTTACATCTATGTTCATTGGTCCTTTGCTACGTTAGGATTTGCGCACCCCGATCTGAACAACTTTTATATACGTCTCTGAGATAATTATAATTATCTGAAGATATAATTTCCTTGACAATAATATTTATAACGGTCAGTAACATCTTTGTAGCAGCAACACGAGTCCCTCTGGATGGAGCAATGCATTCAATGGTGGATGGGCATAAAAGTCTGCCATAATTGATGTTAATTGCTGTGTAAGTTTGTCAGGTGGCTTATTCCAATTGTTTCTGTTGTGCACCAAAGTCCTCCGAGCCACTTCTGAGTGTAAACATGCTCTGAAAAAAAGAAATTCCTTTCTCGAGCTCGGTTTTGACGGGGAGGGGCTGTTAATTAATTTTGTTAATTTTTGATCAGATTCTTCTCAACCCTTTAAGCGGTTTTTAAGATCTTCATGATCCGCATTATAACTGCCGCAGTAGAAATCACTAAACCTTCTAGAAATTTCCACCTATTTTCAAGAAGAAATTTTTTTTCGATTGGGCGTGAGCTGATAAATCCCCCAACACATGAAATAATAAATAAAAACCAGAAAAAAACTACCGTTTTCTGTTATTTATACTGTACGCAATAATAGTACTACCTCGAAGAAAAAAGAAAAACATAAACTCTTTCTCCCCTTTTGTTATGACTTTGAACAAAACCTTACTCCACCCACTAGCAGTTGGACGGGGGAAAAAACTGTTGTACAGATCTTGCTGGGCTCGTCGAGCCGAAATAAGAGCGTTTTAAGAACCTGAGATATTTCGGGATTGCCAACATAAAGCGGATCAAGTTGGACGAGATATCCCGTAATTCCCGCTGTAATGGTTAAATATATTACGATTTCCATCTAATCATTGATCATTTTTATCACACCGCGGTCGGGACCTAAATTCTATTGCCGATTCCGAGCGACAGCATTAGATTTTTATTTTATACATGTCTTGTCGAGAGTTTGGTGCGCTAGCCCTTCGATGGGGTAACTCTCTGCGGTAGCAATGTATTCTGTGGTCATGCTATCACCTGATACTTCCGCATCAGGAAAGATTCTGACAAGGAAGAATAGTATATCGAACAGGAGACACCTTTGAACATCCTTTAGTACAGAACACGATTATGGTATCGAGCTACATGGGCTATCAAGCCCGATTACCATTAATTCAATAATGCATTCAATTTCAAATCGATATTTGCTTTTAGTATTACCAGTGTTTGCAAAGTATACTTCCCCAGGACCGGAGCTAGAGGGTGGTTATGGAGACAACTGCCCGGATGACAAACTTCAAGGGGAGCCAAATTTTAGGAAAAGATAAAAATACCGAAATAAAATCATCGAATTTTCAAGTGGCAAAATCATATTTGCCTCCCCCCTTCACAAAATTAATTCATCGCGATAACGAGCCGACGATTATGCAAAAATAATCCATGAAACGTACTCCCTTTATTTTGCATCCAAAACCATAAAATCCATGTCACAGGAGAAGAATGAATATTTTCGTTCACATTTTGGTGAACTTCCTCCCCCATCGTATACTGCATAAGGTTCAGTATTCGATTTCCGTTTTTTCTGTTTGTGATTTCGGTTATGCTATTGTACTAGGTTAATGCGTGCGCTGCACGAGTTGTGTATGTCGTGCGATCCGAAATGCGTTTAATACACCCACAGAGAAGGATGCGTGCGTGTTTCTTTGTTTCTCGATGCATACAAACACGTAATCTTCCTTCTTTTTTTACGTCCATTTTGGAGCTACGAGTTTACAAATGCTAAGTAGCCATGATCATGAATAATGATTATTTCCCTTCATCCCGCTATCGAAAGCAACATTCAAACGATATATCTTTCTCCAACACGCCCCGCCCCCGTGACACACACAAGTATTTTTCGATCAAAACAATGTCCGAAATCCGAGTGTTATGACTGAGAGGATTGTTCTTTCTTCCTTTTATGAAAGAATAAAGCATTCGCAACATATTTATAACCATGAAGATACGAACACGACAATAAAGCCAGCCAAAAGTAGGTCGCAACACATTTTCGTGATTAAATACAATGGTTGAAACTTCTTAATGGTCAACCTTCTTTTGAGGCGTAACATGGAACAGTATGACAAAAAATCGAAGGAAGGTAAAAGACATCAGCACCGATCTCTATTCTTTTTCAAGTTATAGAGTAGCCACCGCTTATAAGAATGAAATTGGCAAAACGAAAACCAAATGCTGTTTTAATATAGAAAAATCATCGGTTATAAGAATCAGATTTCCGCTTGTAAGAATCAAACAAAAGATTTTTAAGTGAAAACTGCCGCCGTTCATCTCAGTGGTGGAAACTTGTAGACTATTTTGTTCATTCACAAGGTTATTTGAAGGACTACTTATTGTGATTTTTTACCTTTGTGTCCGGTTTTACTACCTTCGTAATAAAACCATCCCGTATTGACTGTTGCCTCCCCGCCCCCAAACAGTAAGGATTACAGCTTTGTAGAAAAGTGAGCTTCCTTCCATTTGAATGACAAAACTTATCAACAAGAAGTTTATGGTTTAAAACAAAAAAAAAACGGTCTTTTGTCAGAGACGCTCCTCATAAGGGAATCTATCTAGAGCAGTGTTTCCCTATGTGGGCAAAACCCCCCTTTCCAAAGCGGGAGCGATAGAAAGGTCCGGGGGGTGGTAGAAGAAAAGGATACAACATAGGATCCTATGGGTTGAGTTGGGAGGAGGGCGATGATTAAAAAATTTATTCTGAAGAAGGGTGATGGAACAAAAAGTTTGAGAACCTCTGATCTAGAGTTATATGAGCTCGGAGAATAGTCATGGCCCATATCCTAGAGTAGAGTTGGACCATGCTGCGGAGGGGGAGAGTCAAAGGGCTGGAGCCCTGCCAGTCCCACCCGCGCGCGTGTGTGTGTGTGTGGGGGGGGGGGGGGGGATGACAATACTATACAGTAGCAGTACAGTTGCTGTGTAACATTTCAGTCATTATACATTGATAACGAACGATGTCTAAAGACAGTAATATGGTTTTCGGTTTTTACTTTGAAAACATAACCTCGCCTTGAAGCTGCCCCACCCCCTTCGTATTCGAGTGGTAACTGGATGAGAAACAAAAGAATTTCCGGATATAATAATCAACCGCTTATCAGAATAAAATTGGCTGAACAAAACTTGATTCTTATAAGCGGCGGCTACTGTACAAATGCTAGTGATAACAAAAAATACCTTTCTTACAAACATTTGGCTGTATGTTAGGCCCCCATTTATTTATTTATTTTTTCAAGCTCCACTCCGCCTCTCAACCAGTTCCTCTTTGTAAGCCACCATGCTACCAATCTATTCATGTAATCATTGAATGGATTGGTAGCACAAGATGCAAATTGTGGAAAACAATGATGTGGAATTCGAGATACGTATTTATGCATTCAGGGGATCCCTAAACAATTTAGAACTCCCACAGCATCAACTTTTTTTCATCACAGCAGTTTGAAAATCATTGCTTGTTCCATGCTTTCACGTGACAGGCTATTTCAGAAAGAAATCTTCCAAGGTGCATCAGTAGATTGTATCATTATAAAAAAAAAGTTTGGTCATCAGAAATTGAAGATCGACTATATAGTGATTATCAAGGCTGCAAAAAATCCCAGTCGTCATGGCGACTTAACTTAATAGGCGCCCAACATTTTTTGTGATCACTGAATTCAAGTATGAGGGAGAGATGCATAAAAAAATCAGTAATTGAAGTCCAGTAATTGATTTTCTTACGCTTGGCTCCTAAAACATTTTGCTGATGCTTAAATTCTTATCTTATTTTTCCACTTTTCGTCATTGTTACAGCTCAATTAATAATATCAAAGAAGTTGATATTGAAATCTTCAATCGTCTCGAAAGTCCAGAAAACAAAGAGGTAAATGTAGTGCATACCTTATAAAAACGATTTGTATACATTGTAGCAACTTTTTATAACTCACAATGGATTTTTTTTTTACACAAGCGTCATCACTTGTCACCACCAATATTCAGAGACATCTCACATAATCAAAATATTTATCCATGCTCGCATCTGGTAAAACACCATGTGTTTCTGCAAATGTGCTAACACAGAGAATAACTAAGAGAATTTTTTTTCTTCTTTCTTTGCTCATTACTACCGGTGCCATCAACATAAATGAGATGGGGGGGGGGGATTTCTGTCAGACCGCCCATTAGAAGAAATTGTTGCCCCATTTTACTTTTTATCATGCTAGAATCATCCTTTGAATGCCAGACCTTGAAAACGAGAAGGGGAGGGAATAAGAGCAGCCGCACTCTACGCCTTATTTTACTTGAAGCCTCTATCGAATAAGCAGGGATTGCGTAAAATGATCATAACCTGCCCCTCGAAACAAATAAATTTGTACCAGGTGTGGATATTGCAGAAATAATTTCCCTTCCACTCGCAAAACATATCAGTTAATGAATAGCAAAATAAATATTACTAAAAATTGAATGTTTAACTTTGCAACTAAGTGAAGTAACAAAATCAACTCTATGATCCCATCCACAAATCTTTTGTTTTTAGCCTCCAAACCTTGGCAAAACTCGCTCGTACCACTACAAATTCAAAATAAAATCATTTTGAAACTGATCCTCAAAAAAATTGCATAATCTTTGTGTTGTTAAGAAAATTGTCATTATGCGGCATCTTAACCCTTTATCTACCAGATTATGGAAAGAAGAATAAGAAAAAAATTGTAATGAATAATAATATAAATAACTTTTATGATAACAATATAAATAATTATGTAAATTTGGTAGGTCATTTCAGTTCTAATTAAAGATTTTAAAAAAATAAAAAAATACTGTTTTTCATAAAAGACAGCACTTAAATTATCCAACCTAGTACTTTGGGTTAAAACTATTCACATTTTAATAATCAAGAGAAGTGCTGTTCATCAACTCCAACTACACGATTTGATATTAATGTTTCAAGACACTTTAGACTAAACTTTATGTTTTATAGGTTGTCTGATCAAAAACTGTTACATAGTCCAATTTAAGTGCAGCTTGTGTGTAAAAAACATTGACAGGCAGAAAAATGTTATTGTGAAACATTTTAAGGATAATGTAACAATCTAAATCGCTTCAATAGATTTTGGTGAATTTTTATTGCTGGAATAAATAACATCTTTCAGGATATGCTTGAAATATATATTTTACTAGCCATAATACCCGGCGCTGCCAGCGTTTCCCTCAAAATGAGGCTTTTTGGATCACTCTCTTTCTTTGAGGGACATACAAACCATGTCCAAGTTAACCAATATGGCAACCTCCTGCACAACTAATTAAAAAAACAAATCTAGATTTAAAGAAACGTAGAAATAAATATTTTCCTCCCTTTTTTAAGGAGCGCTAGGTATTTTGATTCCCCCCCCCCCTGAACTTGAAGTTACTCATCTGCCTGTTTCGGCTGCCAAAAATGCTTAGTTAAAGCTGTGGAATTTATTTGATGTACTTTATGGGCCCATAATTAATTTTAAAAAAACCTAAACTATATGAATTTATGCAGTTGAATATTAAGACAATACAGAGACATTAATTTTCATTTTTGTGCTTGAGAAGATATAAATAAAAAGTTTAAATCAATGTTATTGCATGAATATCCAACTCAAAAGTAGGTTTGGCTAATTAATTTGTATTTAATTTTCTGGGCTTCATATATATTCCTAAGCGAACTCAATATTTCAAAAATCGAGAATTCAATTTTTTAAAGTATTAATGTGGCAGAACACCCCACTAAATTTCCACATTTCCACAGTAAAATCGGCAATTTTAACACAGATTTCTATGGGGATCATCCTTTGCCTGATCCTCAAAGTGATGCTGATTCTGACGTCTATTCAAAAAGCCTTATTACTGGGAGGGTTGAAAAAGTGGCAAACTGTTATAAAGGCATAAACTATTATATATATACTGGCAGCATTAAAGAAGTGACTGTTGAGACCAAAAACCATTGTTGCCAACAGTTTTTTTGCCCATTTCGGGCATTTTCCCTGCACTGACAAATTTTTAAAGTAGCCTATCATTCAAGTTGGGTCCCATTTGGCGACGATCTATCTAAAATTGTAGATTTGCATAGAGAACATACATACACATATACAGAAAATCAATTATATATATATATATATATTTGTGCACATCAAGGCAGAAAAAAAAACTCCCCAAAGGACACAGAAAATCTAAAATCTATAACAACATATATAGCCTACAGGGTATTGTATAGCACCAGGGCTTGACAAATTCCATTGCCCTGTCACCTTGAAATTCAAATCGCACCAAAAAATGTGACGTGTGATTAAAAGACAACAGAAAAGTTTTTTAATTTATGTAGGACATGTCTATTCCCTAAAACCAAATGTTTTGCATTGTTCTGCAACATGCTCTCGGCTGACTGGAAATGTTTTGCAGTAAGAACTACCATATATAAGTGCTTTCTACACTTCTCTTAAAATTCTTCAAATGGTGTGGTGAAAGTTTATAAATGTGTAAAATCTGACAAATGCATTGCATAAAATGCAAAAATTATTGAACAATAGTGGATGGTAAATGAGTTTAACAATATAATTGTGGATAATCTTTTCAGAATGAAATCTTTAATGATATCACACAAATTCTTTTATGAAAAAACAAAAATATATAATAACTAATGCATAAGCCATTCTTAGCTATTCGTCTGATATTTTTTGCATAGTTTTGCACAAAGTCCCCAGGCTAGAATTTTTGACAGGCCTTAAAATTTGCAGTGCAAAAAATATGAAAGAAAAACAAAGGTTCATATCCGGAACCCTGTCCACCTTCCCCATGTGGAGTCCATTGTTTTGTGAATTTGTAGAAGAGAGTATGTTTATTAGTTTGTTCAATATTGGCTCACATTTTTCTCACAGGTTAATGAAAGTTACTCCAAATCGATTACATCAACTCATTCAACGTAACAAAGGCCTGACTTAGACATGAGGAAAGGGGAAGCATAGACATCATAACCTGGAGTTGCAGAGTAATCATGCCCTCCTTCAGTAATGCATCAATACACAGTGGATCCTGCTTATAATGTTCCCTCTTAGAACATTTTCCAGCTTAGTACAACTTATTTTCTCATGTTCTCATTCCTCTTTCTTTCCCCAATAATCGTCTATGTTTCCTGTTTGAAATGTTTTCTCCACTTACCATGTTTTGTTCATGACAGTTTTTAAGAAACATTATGAGCTGGATCCACTGTATATGATGAAGAGGGAGAGTATCTTGGCAATAAAATGTACTAAATACTGCAAAAATCCAAATAATTAACCTATTTTGAGAATGTGGAAGATGAGCTTGTTGGCCATTAGCTTCATCGTTACCTTGGATTATCGAAAGGATTAAATTGTTCTTAGGAATATAGCTCTTCATGATGATCTAGTGATCCTGATCAGTAGGCGCCCTCTATATCCTAATGAAAAGAGAGGGCACACATTCACCTCCTCTGAATATGCTACTACTGAACCACACATGTAACTTGTCCATATTCCTCTATGGAACATGATTGAATGTGCGTGTTTGTGTTGTGAACCTAACACAACGTTATGTTATGCAAGGCCGTAGTGGGGGAGGGATTGGGGGGTCTGGGCTCCCCCCCCCCGAAATATGAGAAAATGACTGGAAAAAATGGGAAAAATTGCAAAATCAATTGCCAAAGTAAAAATGTTTGACTGAATCGTGTGGGTTGGGGTCCTGTGGTTCTTAACTTCAAGGCACGAATATAAGCCGATCTTCCTGTTAAAAACAAGACTTTAGTCTCTGTGAAACAAAAGTATAAATTTGGAGTATAAAAGTATAAACTATCACATGCAAGAAGCCTGACAGCCCCAACCTTGGAACCTCAGAATAAGCTTTATTATTGTTTTTGTTTCCTACAGCAAAAAAATGCCTATAAAACATCTTGGCGTTGGGTCTACTAATAATCCAGGCCTAGGTGTTTCTGGTTCCACTCACAAGTCCCCCATAGGCACTAGAACCAAGGGGCTGAGGCCATTTGAGCCACTCCCAAATAATTTCTGGGAGAACAATGCACCCTCTCTTTCTCACTTCTGTGCACACACTGAAGTCCTGTATATATGGAATGACCAACAACTTTAAGCTAACCCAATGTTTTCTTCATGTCTGCACCTCTGCGAATCCCTCTCTCAAGGTAGCCATCGTTGAACTTTGATATGTCTCTAATGAATAAAAATTTCTTTGATGCACATGTTAAAACAAGTTCAATGATGGCTACCTTGAGGGAGGGATTCGCAAGAGGTGCAGACATGAAGAAAACATTGGGTTAGCTTAAAGTTGTTGGTCATTCCATATATACAGGACTCAAGTGTGTACACAGAAATGAGAGAGAGGGGGGCTTCCGGGATAAGTGGTGTTTTTCGAGGCCTACCTGGTAAATTTTAAGAAATTTCAACTAGATCTTATTTTTGATGTCCTTATTGGCCTCCATGGCTGGATGGTGTGTTATTTTGTTGACAGGCTTACTGGGCTAGTTTTAACATGTGCATCAAAGAAATTTCTATTAATTAGAGATATATCAAAGTCCAATAAGCCAGTCAACGAAATAACACATGGAAACATGGTTCAAATTTCAACCAATTTGATCTATGTTGATCCATCCAGTCATGGAGGCCAATAAAAACATCAAAAATAAGATCTGGTTGAAATTTTTTATAATTTACCAGGTAGGCCTCAAAAACCACTTGTCCCGGGAGCCCATATGTTCTTAAGAAGGCCCTACTTGCCCACCCTCTGGGTTGCTCACTGACCTGGTCTTTTGCTCTCTGGGGCCCTTCTTTTGATCACTTGCGCTCTAGGTTGCTCTTTTGTTCACTCATGTGCTTGCAAGCTCTCTAGGTCAATTAACGACCCGGTCTCTTTCTCTCTAGGTCACTCGTTTGATCACTAACATGTTAGCACATTGTTTTGATCACTCACATACTTGAACACACGAACCTGGCCAGAAGTGGATTAAGGTTGGTTGAGGCCCCGGCCACAGAAGAAAATATCAGCCCCCCCCCCCCTTCAATTAGGAAAAAATTTTAAGTTGAGGTTTTCGAGGCCCTTCAGAAGTTGTCTGGACCTGGTCCAGTATCTCTAAGTCATTGTTTTCGTTCCTCACTGACCTGGTCCCTTTCTCTCTAGGTCACTCACATGCTTGGAAACTCTACAGCTCACTCACTGACCTGTTCTATTGCCTGACCTACCGCCTGTAGGTTACACGAATTTTCTCACTTTTCTCCCATTTTACCATTTTTTTCCTGACAACTCATTCGCCTCCCCTCCGAATTTACCGCCCTGGGCTACTGCCCGCTATACCCTGATCCCTGCGCACGCCCTTTAATCCCATAAATCCAAAACAACCTGAACATTTTCTCTTTCTCCGTATAGGGCGCCTATTCCCACATGGAAGAGGCTGACAGGGCTCTAGCCCAGGTCCCCCCCCCCCCCCAGGGCTCAAATCCAACACATTTTGGTGTTGTTTTCCAACATAATAAATTCACTATAAAAGCTTATCCATGAAATGTCTCAGCTTGGGGACCCGCCAAAAAATCTTGCATAGGGATCCCTCTCCATTGGAGGGGGGAGGACGGGGGGGTCGATGGATACATGTATAAATCATGTGACCAGAAACAATGTTGTGAAATTTTAACGTGAAAACAGCGCCGTAGAAGAGGATGATGGTGATCGACTTACCCGCACAGAGATGGTGGCAGCGAACATCCTCGCGTTTACTCCACTGAAGAAAGATCGTCCTCGATCATCCTCTTTGTACTCTCGGACTGTGTTATGGTTACTCCACTGGGATTTATTTATCTTGTCCGTGCGGATCCACAGAGTCGATGTCGATCGGTTCGACGACGAATATTATCCCTCTTTATGTGTTTCAAATGGACATTAACTGCACAAACACACGCAACAAAACACCACTTCAATCAAATTCATCTCGTCTGCTCGTTTTGTGGCAGGCGGGGAAGCTGCGCGGCACTAGATGGCGCGCGTGTATCATCAATTTTGGGAAAGAGAGAGGATCGAAGTTGGCGAAAAACCCTTTACTGAATTGTCGCCAATTTTTCTTTTTTAGCCAACCAGGAAACGGGGAAAAAATTATAATTATCGCCGATACAAATTTAAAAAGATGGAGGGAAAAAAAGTATGTTTTTTTTAACGAGAGGAAGTTGAATGAGAAAGTCCTTCCCACTTTGAATTGAATGAGACTTGGTAATTATTAAGCGAGTACATGGCCACAACCATGGCCCCACAAGGGTGGGCTGACAGGGCTCGAACCCTGGGGCCCGGGACGATTTTCATTATTTTCTGTTTTTCCAAATTCATCCTAAAGGGACCCGTGAAAGTCTGGCCTTGGGGCCCACGAAAAATCTCAGCCTAGGGGTCCTTCTCCAGGATGTGGGGGGCCATGGCCACAACCACAACTACAGATGCTTGGTCAGCCGGGACAACCACACATTTTATCGACCCCCCCCCCCCCCCAGTAATGTTGAAGGTGAATTAAGAGGGTGAAATTTGTGCCCCTCTGGTCTTACGTCAAAGCCCACCAGACCCCTAGTTGCGGCCCTGGGCGTGGAACGGGTGAGGTGGCAAGAGCTGAATATATACGGTATGAGGAAATTTCTCTGTCCGGTAAAATACGGGATGATCCTGTAAAACTACACAACATAACGCCCCTCGTGACACATCCCTCTAGCTCCACGCTAGGACCATCTTGAGAGCATCATGCCCCCCCCCCCGGGCTAACGAATTTTTCTGAAGTCTCGCTAGGGAAATTTACATGCTTACTATGGAAAATTTTAACCAGATCTTATTTTTTGTGACGCCCCTCTGCTTTTGAGGCCTCCGGGCCGTGATCGGGTAGGCTTATGCGTTAAGAGGGCACTGCTTCGCGCGTGGTTCCCCCCCCCCCATTCGCTGCTGAAAATGTAGCGGGAGATGTCTACCCTCCTCTCCATTCACAGTGAAGGTGAAGACAGTGCCGTCTCAACGCATGGGCCCACCACGGCACAGTCCGGGGGGGGGGGCTCAAGAGAAGAGGAACCCTACAAAAATGGAATCTGGTTGAAATTTTCTAGAATTTACCTGGGAGAGCCGCAGAAAAATCATTTGGCCTGAGGCCCGCAATGATGGCCCTGGCTAAATATGTCTGCCCCTACTCCATTCACAACTGGAGATGCTTTCTGCCACTTCATTCGAAAGTGAAGATGTCTGCCTCCTCTTCATTCGCAGCTAAAGATGCCTGCCTTCACTTAGGTGCCGATCGAGACGGGATAGGCGCAATCACCCCTCCCAAGAGGTTCTGTCACGTATAATACGAGACGATCGAACGAACCTACACAGCGAGTCGCCCCTTCCGACACATCGCCCAGGATCCACGCCTGATAATAGGACCTTCACACAGAGGCGTCGAAATAAAGAAAACATGGGGGGGGGCAGGCCAGGGCCGTCTTAAGAGCATCACGGGCTTCCAAGCAAAGTAGTTTTCCCCCATGGAAAATTTACATGCTTATTCTCAAAAATTGCAATCAGATTGCATTTTTGTGAGGGATCCCCCCCCCCTCTCCCTTGAGGCCCCCGGGTGCCACTGGAGCCGACCAAAGAGAAGAAACAAATTTCACCAGCTAAACTCTTCTTCAACAGTATAAGAATGTGTGCTTGTCCCGGCTGACCAAGCATCTAGTTGTGGCCCTGTGTACGGGACTCATCCCCTATGCAGGAGAGAGAAGAAAGAATGGTGCGTTTCATTGTATGTACATTAATCATTGGGGGGGGGGGGTTCAAAAACCATGACCCGCAGGCCAAATGTGGCTCGCGACCTCAAACTTAAGATTTTGTAAAAAAAATTTGAATTAAGCAGCACACAACCAGATTCTGTAAGGGACAATTCGGTCAAGTGAACCCCGACACATTCCCAGACAGCATAAGTGACTCGCGGCACACTTCCAGATCAATTATGTGACACGCGGCATATTCCCAGACCACTTAAGTGACCCATGGCACATTAACAGATGAATTGAGTGACCTGGGGAACTGTTATAAATCCCTTGGTTTGCGGCTTATACCTCACTTACGTGGCCCACGGCACACTTCCTGACCACTTCAGTGACCCGCGACGAAATTTCAGACCACTAAAGTGACCCGTGGCATATATACAGACCAGTTAAGTGAATTGGGGGTACTGTTGTAGATCATTTAAGTAACCTGGGGTGCTGTTTCAGATCACTCAGATGTGGCCCGCGACACGTTTTCAAACGAATGCAGCGGCCCTCACTCTTCAAAAGGTTCAGCAGCACCCTTGCAGGAATGCCCTTACCAGACGTGGGGCCCAGCGCGAAAAAAATAGTGGGGTCAGACATGTCTTAATAATTTTGGGGCCACTCATATAGCCCCGATTTTCTGTCAGAAGAGGCATCCAAAAATCCATACATTGTTACAAAATATATAGGAATGCTGCAAAAATATCGATACACAAATATATTGACTCAATTAAATTAACAAAAACAATTAATATTTCGAACTGAAAGTTTGTGAAAGAAAGAATTCCTCAAACCAAATTAAAATTCGGACATAATGAAAGAAATTGTCTGAGAAATGATCAAAATTCGGAGACTCGATGAATCAAAAATGAGAAAGCAATTAACAGAAATAATTTCAGCGCCCGTGAAAATTCAGAATTTATGAAAGAAATCATTATTATCGCGAGTGCGGGGCAGAGGAATGTTCTACTCGAGAAGTGTTTGTACTGTATTTTTCTAGATATGTATTTGTTTTTGTTACGGTAATGGGATAAATCCGGTTACCATACATAATAACGAGTTAGTATGCATAATTGCCGAGTACATTTTTCTCACAGGTTAATGAAAGTTGTTTCAAATTGATTACATCAACTCATTCAACGTAGCAAAGGCGTGACTTAGACATGAGGAAAGGGGAAGCATAGACTAAAGATATAAGATATTATTCTTACTCTGTGAGGGGAAGCATAGGCATCATAACCTGGAGTTGCAGAGTAATCATGCCCTCCTTCAGTAATGCATCAATACGCAGTGGATCCTGCTTATAATGTTCCCTCTTAGAACATTTTCCAGCTTAGTACAACTTATTTTCTCATGTTCTCATCCCTCTTTCACCAATACTTGCCTATGTGTTTCCTGTTCGAAATGTTTTCTCCACTTACCATGTTTTGTTCATGACAGTTTTTGATAAACGTTATGAATGGGATCCACTGTATATGATGAAGAGGGAGATTATCTTGGCAATAAAATGTTAAAGTACTGCAAAAATCCAAATAATTAACCTAGTTTGAGAATGGGGAAGAAGTTTTGTATGTTTGATAAATTTCCCTAAATTTATCACTTTTACTAGCAATTATGCATAGTTACTCAAGCGTCGTTGGTGAATTTAATAAGCACTAAAAATATTATCACTTTTACCGGTTATTATGCGAAATACTAGCCCAGTGTCGCGTCGTTGGTAAACATGCTAAATCGTACTATATGATATGCTATACATGATAATCCATACATGTATTGTAGCATTATATCGGGGTACGATCGTAAAATTTGTTATATCGGGGTACGACCACATTCATCAGGCATGGATGGAGATACGGGGTTTGAGCGTGGGGGGGGGGGGGCAGCGTCATTAAAGGCAAAACCGACTCATTTAATTTATTTGAAAATATATGAGTTGACATCATCATCATGCCCCCCACAATTTTAAGCCATTTCCGCCTATGTCATCATGCCCGTAGCCAGAAATTTCGTTCGCAGGGGACTACTTTCATTTCGGGGGGGGGGTGGACCAAAGTGGTAGAACAATAGATTTGGCCATCATTTTCCCCCCCTTTTTCGGAAATTTTCTCACATTTCTGGACCAGACCCTCAAGTCCTCTCCCCCGCTTTTGCGGCCTTGATATTCATCACACATACTAGACTCACTTAGAATTTTTTTTACATAGTTATCAAATTCACAAATCACACTAGGGTGTATGTATTATGTATAATCACAGATATTTATCAGATGTACCAAAGACACTTGAGTACACACGCCAGGCGCCAGCACTGGAGATAACTCGTAAATATGGACGAATAGTCTATAACAGTGTTTCTCAAAGTGTGCGAAGCGGGTCCTTGGGGCGATGCCAACCTTTGTCAGGGTGCCTCGCGGAGAACTATAGATATTGATTTTTGCGCCTATTTACGCTTTTGGCTATTTTGCATAACCGCCTGTAAAAGTGATACTTTTTTTTTCAGTATTCATCATGTTTACCAATGACGCTTGGGTATTACGCATATTCGCCGGTAAAAGTGATAAATTTATCAAACTTACTAACACGATTGGTGCATAATACAACCAATTTATCACATTTAGCATAACATATTCCCCTCATTACAGGCATGCATTGGTTGGTATCCGCCCGCAGAAAAAGTCCTATTTTTCTTCGAAGCGTCACTATTGGAAAAAGTGAAAAATTGATCTCTGTGAAATCGGAAAGTTTGCTCCCGTCCCGGAGGCACGAGCACAAAAGATTCGATACATTGAATTTTTTTTTCTTCCCGAATCAATATTTCATTTTTTCTCGGAAATTCGTGAAGAAATTCGGAGAAAAATTGCTCTCCCCCCCCCCCCCCCGTTTTCATTTTTTGTCATCACTGCATTTTTCCCGGACGATGAAAAAACGCTTCTTTGAGAAGCGTCTATTCTCCGCGGTTTTTTTTTTTGTGAAATATTAAGCCAGCCTAATAGCCAGCCTTGTGCCTATTTACGCTTTGAAGTGGTTCTTTATAAGCGTGAGAGACAATATCTACTAAACTTGTTCTAGGGAGCCACAGATCAGCCATGAACTGGATAAGGGATCCGCGGGTGACAATTTGGGTGAGAATTTGTCTTTATCGTGTTCGACGAATGTCTTTACAAGTTCGAATTCCTTTTTACCATGGATCTTCAACCTGTGCCGTCTTAACGCATGGGCCTATTAGAGCACAGCCCCTGGGGCCCTATGATAATGAGATTTGGTTAAAATATTCAAGAGTAAGTATTTAAATTGATAGGTAGGTATTTCTAGCCTGTAGGGGCCACCCTAGAAAAATTACTTTAACCGGGGCCTATTATGCCCTTAAGACGGCCCTGTCTTTAGCCCAGAATTGTTTTTCCATCGTGGAACCAGTCACGAGATTATTCATTCCTCTATCAAAATAAAAATCATTACATGAAAAATTATCCATCATTACAGTCTCACGACTAATGTTTTTAAAAAATGTTCAGTTACTCAGCAAGTGCGGTACATTATATAAATTTTTGAGCCCCAAATTAATAGAGGGCCAGTGACGCAGGAGCCGTGCTCGAGCAACCATAGTATTTTTAAACAAGTTTTAGTACAACCCCAAGAATCAATCTCACTATAGAGAATTTCCTTCATAAAGCTCAAGCTGAGCACCCACTGGTCTGAATCACATCCGACGCCTATGTTACGTAAAGGGGGGGGGGTAGGGTGCCGATCCCTAAGATATCAGCTGCCTTATCCCCAGTGCCGTCTTAAGGCATGGGCCCACCCGACCCGGGCACGGCCGGGGGCCTCAAGCGAAGAGGGGCCTCACAAAAATAAGATCTGGTTGAAATTTTCGAGAATTCGTTCGGTAGGGCCTCAGAAAAATCAGTTGGCCCGGGGGCCCATGATACTCGTAAGACGGCCCTGCTTATCCCCTCTCTGGGATAAGGGATGGCCTTGCTGATGTGGAAATCGGGATGTAGTCGAGTGGTTGTAGCGCCAATCCCTACTACTGGGTGTACTCGTTCCGAATCGGCTTTGAGATCCCGTTATTGTAGCCTACTCGCGAGTGTGAGAAATAAAAATAAATAGGTCGTCCGGCAATAGATTATTTACCGGTACCCGATGTTTGCCGTCCCAAGGAACAATCTCGGAACGATTGCAGAAATAAGAAACACAAGCATATCATCATTACCGACAGGTGTTGCCGGAGGTAATGATAAGCCGCGTTCTTATCACACAGCATCCGATATCCGAAACGACTTCTATTTCTCTCTCACTCAAAATTTGAAAAAAAAAAGACCTATATGAGCAACTTCGTTTGATTATAATTCATAGAAATCATTCTCACGACAAAGAGACCCTTAAGTCAAATAAGGGACCAGTCAAATTATTGGGGAGACTTTCATTTGGCCGGTTGATGGTTCACCGAAAGCTACTACGAGCGATAGCAAGTAACAGATATGCGCAAAACCGAATACAAGCGATTTTTTTCTTGTATGTCTTGCGCGTACAAGCGAGTTACAGTGGACGTCTAGTCCAAGTCCAAAGTGCTGCGTCTTCGTGAAGGGACCGACCATTTGCTGGCCAATTCGGACATTGAATATGCTCCCCCCCCCCCCCTCTTCCCGTATGTAATGTTTAATTTTCAGCTGATGGTCTCAAGAGGACAGGGGCGTAGCCAGAAATTTCGTTCGGGGGGGGGACCACTTCATTTCGAGGGGGGACCAAAGTGACAGAACAATGGATTTGGCCATCTTTTTCCCTTTTTTCGGTCATTTTCTCACATTTCGGGGGGGGGGGGACAGACCCCCAAGTCCGTCCCCCCCCCGCTACGCCCTTGCAAGAGGAGACGCTCTAGTTCCGAATCAAGAGCTGAAATTGCAACGAGTTGCGCACCAAACTATTGCATGACCTCTTTACTCCAGAACAAAAACTGTGCAGTTAATTTTTTTTTTTTTTTTTTTTTTTTGTGATTTGTGTTTTGATTGGGCCATTGGAGTTAAGTACACATATGTGTACCTCAGGTATTAACATGAAAAAAATAATCATTAAAAACCATTCAAAACCGTAAAACCTGAGAGTCCACATGTGTGGACCTCTGGAACGAAGGGTGTAAAGCATGTGTATTCAAATATATTCAAGTGGCCCACAAAAGATTAAATAATCATTCAAGTGGCTCACGGCAGATTTCCAGATCACTAAAGTGACCCCAAGCACATTTCTAAATCACTTTGAGCGACCTGCGGCATACCTCCACATTTCCAGATAACTCCAGTGGCCCCACGTCACGTTTCGAAACTAACGAAGTGGCCCCGCATCCCCCAAAACATAAGCGTAAACTTGTATTCGGCCCATGAACCTGCGCCCCCCCCCAACATTTGCCAAAATATCCATAGTAGCCTACATAGGCGTACGCAGAATTTTCTCGAGGGGGTTTTCAGATTATTTTCCTTCTCGGGGGGTTTACGTTTTTTCCTGCAAAATAACAGCTTATTCCGGCCTTTTCTCGTTAAGTCGTTACGTGTACATTCTACATTTTTCCAACCCCGAATGAAGATACACAGCGTAACAATGCATTAGCAGTCATCGGTCAGCAACGTTTCATACAACGTACGCGACACACACCTCGAAAGCATTACTTACCATGACAATTATTTCCAAGTGGGGTGCTATAACATCGGTCAATCTTATCCTTTCGACTACATAAGTCGAGGTTCTGCATGCCTCGTACATCTGGCAGCAGGGCTTTTAGACGGGCCATCTTAAAAGCATCATTGCAGCGCAATTGGGACCCCAATAGTCCAACTATGGCTCTATCTATCTAAAGCATCATGGGCCCCCGGAATAATTGACTTTTCTGAGCCTTACCAGGCAAATTCCCAAAAAAATTCAACTACTTCTCATTCTTCTCTTGTTTTTCTCTCATTTTCTCTTCTTTTGAGGGCTCCCGGGACGCCCCATGCGTTAAGACGTCACTGCTCCTAGATTAAAGTCTTTAACGGACCCCCAGGAACGACTTTCCCGAGCCTCTGCATAGTTAATTTACAGTGTGAAAAAACAAGAAATGATAAAAATTGTCGATCGGGGGCCGGAGCCTCACCTTGACGGGTAAGACGCCTTCATATACGTGTATTAAGGAGTTCTACTGACGGGGGGACACGGGACACTGACGTACTCAGCCGAGATTATAGTGGATTTTTCTACAGCAAAATAACGATTTCCCCCCCCCCCCCTTTCTCTTTGGGAAGCCAAAAAAGAAAATCTGAAAACTAGCTACTGATCCGGGGACCTGCAGTTTTGGTTGATGCCCTAGGCGGACAAATCAACTACTTTTAGTGAACCCTCCCATCACCCCTCCGTATTAAATTCATATTATAAAAAAATATTAGATCGGTTTCCGGGCCTAGAGCCCTGTCAGCCTTGTCCTTGGGTTAGGTGCCACGCACAGGCACTGAAACCTATGGACTTAACCCCCCCCCCCAATAATTCATGAACATAAATACACACAATGATACCCTCTCGCACACCTCTCCCTCGCGTTTATCAACATATAAATTATATTTGCTCGACTTATGGCCCGCGGGCCGAATGTGGCCCTCGGAGTCATCTGATGTGGCCCGCGACCTCAAACCTAATTTTGTGAAAATTAACTATGCGGCGCATTTACAGATCAATTAAGTGACCGGCTGCCCAGTACCAGCTCGTTTAAACGGGACTTGGCACAATTACAGAGCACCTAGGCACAGTTCCATATCACTCAAGTGTCCCGCAGAAAATTGCAGATCGCTTAAATGACCCATTTCATTTCAATTAATCAAATTCAATTCGCTCAAATGACCCGTTGCAAATTTACAAATCACTCAAGTGACCCGTGACATAGTATTTACAGATTACTGACGTGTGGCAGACTGGCACACTTCGAGAGCATTTAAGCGGCCCGCGGTGCAGTTCTGTAGCACTCAAGTTACTCGTGGTCAAGTTCTAGACAACTCAAGTGGCCCGCGGCACATTTCCACATGATTTAAGTGATCCGCGGCACATTCCCTGAATAACGGTATATTTACTGATCGCTCAACTGGTCCACGGCACATTTCCACATGATTTAAGTGACCAGCGGCACATTCCCAATCACTTAAGTGGCTCACGGCATATTTCCACATGATTTAAGTGACCCGCGGCACATTCCCTGAATACTTAAGTGGCTCACGGTATATTTACTGATCGCTCAACTGGTCCACGGCACATTTCCACATGATTTAAGTGACCAGCGGCACATTCCCAATCCCGTAAGTGGCTCACGGCACATTCCCAATCACTTAAGTGGCTCACGGCACATTTACTGATCGCTCAACTGGTCCACGGCATATTTACAGATCACTTAGGTGGCCCGCACTTTCCAACTAAAGGCCCTTAGTTGGTTGAGCACCGTTGATATAAATTGTTTTCAAATGCAAAATTTCGTACCGTTGCTTGCCGACAGATGGCAGCACCAAACAATCAAAGTCACTCCGGGTAATGTTTTGTTTTATCGCAGTAGAATTTTTCTTCTGCTGAAATTGAACAATTTGTTCTTTTGATCAAGGAAACGCGGCAGAGTTCGATAGCTTTTATGTTCATCAGGAGGAAGAATTGCGTGTGTGTGTGTCGTGGCCTCGTTTTCATTTCTTCTATTTTTAGGTTAAATCGAGCAGGTGGCCGATTACCATCATCAAAGGAAAAGAAATTGGCTCTTTCTTTTTCTCTTTACCATAGGGATCATCTACCCCAAGTAACGACCTTTAATAGCGTGGGCATCTCACGTCGTTTCGAAAAGTCCGGGGGATGTGCCATTATCAGAGTGGCCCTTAGGGCACAGATTCGGTCTGTGGCCATACGAGGAGATAGACTTGGAAGTCTGGGGGGGGGGGGGGCACGATGATGATGTCAATTCATATATACATTAGATCAGTCGACTCCATCTTTGACGCTGGCCCCACAACCCCCGTATCTCCACCCATGGCTGTGGCCCGCCACCTCAATAGGGCCGTCTTAAGAGCATCGTCATTTTTCTGTACTTTTTCTGCCTTACCTATCCAGCAAATTCTCGAGAAATTCAACTACTTCTCATTTTACTGAGGTCCCTCTTCTCTCGAGGCCCCTGGCCACGCCCGGGTAGGCTCATGCGTTAGGATGGCACTGCACCTCAAACCTAATTTTGTAATGAACAATGCGGTACATTTACAGATCACTTATGTGGCCCGCAGCATGTTTACAGATCACTTGTGTGACGCGCAGCCAGGCCCACAACTACGTAACGGGCAATGCCCCTGGAGCTTCGAGCCGAAGGGGGGGGGGGCACCCCCAAACCCTCTCTTTTAATATTACCCTTTCAAAGGGCCCCATGAAAAAATCTGGCTCAGGGCCCCCGAGAAATACTATGAGCTGCGGGCTATGACCCAGTTACGTGATCCGCGGCACATTTGAACTTAACACTTAAGTGACCTGCGGTGCTGTGTCAGATGACTTGTGGCCCGCTAAACGTTTTCAAACCAATGAAGTGGCCCGCACTCTCCACTCACATCGCCCCCTAAATCAAGTGAACTCATAGGATCCTATATTACATTCGTAGCTTCTATCGCCCCCCCCCCCCTCCCTGGACCGTTCCATCACCTACTTTAGGAAATACTGGACAAGAACAAAAGATAAAAATCTGAGGTCTTTTTCAAAAACACGAAATAAAAATTTGGGACCTTTCAAGTAAATGAATTGTGTGCGTAGAAATATTCCCATTATATTCTGCCTTAGATATTGTTTACTTCTTTACGTGAATACGTCTTTTGAATCATTTGACGATACCGGGTGTATTCGCAAAAAGTTGCGAAAATATCTCAAGAAGTATTCAGCATATATCAGTGATTTCGATGTCTGCGGGTAGTTATAGCCCGTTATAGCCAATCCAATGATACCCTCTCTCAGGGCCGCAACTGGGGGGGGGGGGGAGCAGGCGGATCTGGTGCCCCGGGCGCTGAAGTAGAAGGGGGTACCGAATTCACCCTTTAACTGCTTCTTCTACATTACAAGGGGTGCCAAAATGCCGGCTTGCCCCGGCTAACAAAATATCTAGTTGCTGCCCTGCCCCCTCTGGTTTTCATACCTCTTCTCTGGTCTGGGCACCAGGCTCGCGGTGCGCTTTCGTAATGGAATTGTTTTACGCTATTATATCTCGAAAGGTACGGAATGCATATTGATAACATTGGTATCGTCTGTTAGTTATGGTATTTCAGATAAATCTGATGATAGCAATTTAATTGTGTCGCGCGATTCAAATCACAAAGAACGTATTCACGTCAAAACTTGGGGTCGTGTCTACCCCAATTTTTTTCCAGTTGATAGATTCAATAATGCGGGGGGGGGGGGGGGGAAGGCACCGAATTACTTAAGGCACATACTTAAGGCACCCTGGCCATACCCGGGTGAGCCCATGTATTGATACGACACTGCACCTATAGCGACTTCCCGTTCGATCGCATGGCCGTAGAATTTGTTTTGCAGACTTGCAGACGGTAAAACCATAAATTTGCCTTTGCTAGAGAGCGAAGGAATAGGTCAGTGAGTGACCAAACGAGTTATCTCTAGAGCAGTGGGTCTCAAAGTGTGTATCGTTGCTGCTAGGGGCATCTTGGGAAGCTCTCATTATCATTGCGTGCATATTCAATACCATGAAGCGGTTCTTTGATAGACTGAGGAGTCGCGGAAGAAAAAAGTTTGAGAACCACTGATCTAGAGAGTTTGCCAGCATGTGAGTGACCAAAGAGCGACCTAGGGAGCGTGGGATCAGGTCAGTGAGCGATCGTATGATTAATCTAGAGCGTGCGCAAGCATAAGAGTGACCAAAACAGTGTGAAAGCATGTGAATGACTAAGAACAGTGTGCAAACTTGATCGACTGAAAGAGCAATGGACCAAGTCAGTGAACGACCAAAAAAGGGACCTAAAGAATGTGTGGACCAAAAAAAGGTTTGCGGCAAAGCCACAAATTTGCCTCTCGGGACGACTAGTATTTCGGGGGTGGGGGGGACAAATTTGTACAACAATATATTTAACCTTGTTATTGCATGCAAAGCAGTCATTTCAGGGCCGTCTCAAGAGCATCTTGGGCCCTCCGCCCACGTAAAATGATCTGAGGAGGCTCCCTACCTGGTGGGACATGTTAACTTTGAAAAATTTTAACCGGATATCATTTTCACGAGCTCCCCCCCCCTTCTCCAGCTCTGAACTTGAGGCCCCCGGGCCATGCCCGAGTGGGCCTATGCGTTAAGAAGCCACTGGCCATTTCCTAACATTTCGGGGGGGGGGAACTGGAGTCCAGTCCCATTGAGACAGAGTGGTGGACCATGTTCTGGTTAGGAGGAGGAGGTCCCTACACCCACGGGGGGAGGGCTGACAGGGCTCCAATCTGGGACGATATTTTTATCTTTTTTTTTTCGTTTCTCATGCTATAAATTCGAGCCTACTTTAGGGCCCGTGAAACCATGGCTCCCACAAGGGGGTGGGCTGACAAGGCTTCAGCCCTGGGGTGATTTTCAATTTTTTGCTTTTCACGCTATAAATTCATCATAAAGGGGCCCGCAAAAGATCCCATGCTAGGGGCCCTGCTCCAGGATGTGGGGGCCATGCGTGAAACATATGATAAGGGAGTCCGTAGAAGATCCCGGCCTAGGAGCCCTGCTGTAGGATGTTGGGGACGAACCGCACGCTATGAGACTTGGCCCTTATCTCCCAGAACTGGATCCGCGCATTATGGGGTCTGGGATAATCCTAAAAAAATATGTGGGGAATGTGAGACAAACAAAAAAATCCGGCATCACGTCCCCTCCCTCTTGAGGACTTTCTCTGGTCAAGCACCAGGGAGGGGTTCCAGACCCACCGGCGTCCCCCGGCCACGGCCCTGATTACAATACAGTAATAATACGATAAGAGCCGTTTCTTTTCCCCTCCAACCTTTCAGATTAAGCAGAAAAGAAAAATTATACATAATAACAAGAGCTGCCAACCAGAGCAACCCCATTATTATCTTTCGCCCCGCGTTCAACAGCCAACGATGACGTCAAAGAGGGGTGGAAAAACAGCAACCCCGTTGACGTTAACCTTATCATGGTGCCGGTTTGGCGCGATTACTGGCGACATTATCACCAGAAAGTAAGAGAGAACCTTCTTCGTCCTCCTTGTATGTGTGTGTGTGTGTGTATGTTTGTGTGTTTTTCGGAAAACATATTTCGAGGAATACGTGGTCTTATTTTTTTAAAAATTAAATCGGGAAAGACGAAATTAAAATAATTAAACTTAATTAAAAGAAGTGATTTGTTTTGTTCCGTCATCACCGATTAATTAAATGTCTGCCCTCGATGACGACAGCGATCAAAAAAATCACGAGAATCAAGTGAGTACACACTTTTTTTTTTGTTTTGTTTTTTATTTTGTATTGTTGTTTGTGCGTTCGTGTTTGAATGCTGGTCGCCCCCATCCGAGATGACACTAACATATGCGTGGAAATGTGATGTGGGGGCGATGATGATGATTGGGGGGGTTTTTGCTTTTTATTCCAAACCACGTGGACGGGTCTCCTGTGCGTGTGTGTCCCCCACCACCACCACTCCATTCTATAATATAATCCTCCTCCTCCACCTACGTTCGCGTGTCCTCATCTACGATTATTACGCATTATTACGGCCTACCAGTGATGGCCATGGTCATCATCAACAATGTGTCACTCACAAACAACAACGTTAATATGGACTTTGTTTGATGGATTTGTGAAATATTCGCTCAATAATAATTCATTTATTTATTTGTTGCGTGTTGTCTCGTATTTGACCCAATTTCGAGTGTTGGCCCGTGGATTTTTCCTTTTTTTTTTATGTATTTTTTTATATTTTATTTAAAAACAACAGTAACCAGTTCCCGTAACCTCTGGTGGTGATGATGATTTTCTTTTCTAATGCCCCACTTCGCTCTACGTGAGATAAAGAAGAAGAAAAGTGCGTGAACTTGTGGAATTTTCTCTCTCCTCTCCACGTTAATATGGGAATCAATCCACAACTAAATTACCCCTAGAACAATTTGACCTTGTGATTGTGTCCAAATTGTTTCTCTTGCCATTGAAATAATAATATTTTATTGTTGCTTAACTTAGTAACGGATAGTTATACACAAGATGTTGTCCCAAATGAAGGTACATGCTCAACAAGGAAATGAACTAAAGGTGAACTCTTTTTTTTTTTTTTTTCCCCCCCTGTATTTTTCTTTAATTTTTGTGTGATAATTGAGCGTGGAAGTTTGAATATTTTGATGAATTTCATTGATTGAGTTGTGTTTGTATTAATTGCTCAAGTTCTGTGTTTGATGTTGATCCGTTCTTTTCTCGTATCCTTGAGGTTATTGCCACATACCTGTTTGGCCGATTGTTTGCTTCAGAACTATTTGTATTTTTTGTACACAAAAACATTTATTTTGTCTAAACCAGGGCTTGACAAATGGCTGGTTGCCATGGCAATTAAAATTTTCTAAGTGTGATTACTAGCTCGAGTGGAAGAAATTTGCTTGTCTCCTGAAATATTCAGTTGGCGTCTAGGTTTTTTCTTGTTTTGTCAAGCCCTGGTTCTAAATGCTCATAGAATTGTGTTGTTACTGCGGTCAACAGTTGTGATGCTGCAATATATCAATTCCGTTGCTAACAGCTGTTTGTAGTAATGTCTGTGATATTTTGCCTTTCACATTTGACAAGAATTCTCATTTTCGTGGTGACATCAGAAGCTCACCTATTGAATGGTTGCAAAGCCTTGTGTGCCACCTTTTAAGACAATCCTGGTGGGAGGCTGAAATGGGATTTAGCCTACGTCTTTGTTTCCGAGGCATGGTTCTAAAGAGTGATAGCTTGTGCTGTCTTCTACATTTTTTATTCCAAAATTTAACAAATTTAGGTGTCTAAACAAAGCCCTGGCGGCTGTCCCTTCCCTTGCACCCTTGCTTTAGCTGCCCTTGGGTGACGTATCATCAAATTCAATAAACACCGGAGTGTTACAGATTCTTTGCCCGCAAGCCAAACCAGAAGAGATCTCGTCAACTTGATAAGTGCAATTGAAGAGTTCTGGTATTCATATCATGGTATAGGATTGGTAAAATTGTTTCACATTTATGTTTTTTCGCTACACCAACATACATCAAATCATGGCTGCTATCTAGAATGGTTGTTAACGTAAGTGATGCTGTTATTAGGTGAGTGTTCTGTCAAAAGTAGTACAGTAGAACCTCTCATTAATGGACACCCTTGAGACAGAAGATTTCATCTGCTGACGAGGAGTGTCAGTTAATGGATAGTGAAATGCATTGAGACCTGTCAACGCAATTTAAAAAAATCCCTGTTATCAGAGGTTCTGCTGTATTTGTTTTTATGCTTTTTTGCAACATGAGAACGTCCTCCTCTAAGCCGCACATGGTAGAAACTGCTTCAACTCGCAGTTCTCACAGTGCAAAAATCCACCACTATTGTAGATCATAGCATTTTGGGTTCTAATTTGCCCTCATATGTAAGAGTTTCCATGGAGCAAAGAAGAAAAAAATGTCATGCAGTGAAGATGTTAAAGTTCTATGCATAGAGCAATCACAGTCAGAGGGCATGTTGTATATATGTAGACTTGAATGTCAATATACAGGGACCATGTTGGACAGTCCCGGTTACCGACACCTGTTAACGTACACTTTGTAAAAATTACATCAATGGGACTTAATGTATTTTACTATTCTTCCTTAATGGACAAAATTTTCTGTCCTGTGGGTGTCCATTATCTAGAGTTTTTACTGTAGGGCATGTGAAATAGAAAAATAAATTAGGCGCCAGCCAAATTTCTTAGAAGCCAATGATGATCTTATCTCAAGAAAAATGGTCACAATAGTATTTAAAAAAAAAATTCATTAAATAATGTTTTTTTTTCGAAAAGATGCACTGTCATGAAATTGTGACGGTACGCTAATTCTGTCACTGCTAACCGACGTCATCGCTTCGGGGATGTTCTGCTTGTAGTGACGTACAAGGAGTCGCTGCCAACTTTCATCACAACCGATCCACGGTTGTTGCATGGATTGTCATTTGCATATTCTCTGAGATGTGTGCTGTGTATAAAAGGACTGAGCTATGTTAGGTCGTCGCTGCTTTACTCCGTTCACTCGCTGGTTGTAACCGTTAATTCTCAAAAATGTAAATTTATATTCTGTCTTCTCACAGCTCTTAGTGCTGTGTAGCATATCTTAACTTCTAACGAAATTATGTTTAATTGTTAATTGTTGCAATAAACCTGTTATTTGTTACCGCTGTGTCATCCGTCTTTCCGTGAGTGCCTTAATCCATTGAGAGATGAACACGCTTAATCCTGTCTGACATTGTCTATGAGGATCCTATTTTTGGAAGCACCTCTACTTGAGATATCTGGGGGCCCCAGCGATAACCGAGAAAAAATCAAACTAGATTCCAATTTGACGTTGCGCCTAAAATTTTCTTCATGTGATTGCTGATTTTTTAGTAGTCTTGGCAACAGCTGTCACACTAACAATTTTTTCATGAATGGAGTATGTTGTCATAGACACCAGAACCTAGGGGCTGAGACCATTTGTCCTCCCAATAAACTTTGTAAGCGGGCTGAGCCCCCGTTCTGCATATGCGCTGAAGTCCTATGGACGGGATGACCAGTAACTTTTGCACCCCCCCCCCCCCGAATGTTTTTTTCATGTTCGTGCATGTTTTAAATTGTTTTGTTTTTTGGTGAAGAAGAAAATTATCTGTAAGCTTTGTAAGAAATTAGTAATTCTCTTAATATAGTTTAGAACGGCTGGTGATAAACGCAGCATTTCCCCCCATAGGCATAGACATTTAAGCCCACCCAGCAAATATCTTATTATATTATATGCCAACCAAAAAAAAAAAAAAATATGACAAGTGTGAGATAACAGATGAAATGGCATAGAGGGCCCCTGAATTGTTTTAAAACATACCTCCATCCTAATATGTGTACATTCATCCATCTTAAAGAAGTCTTGAAACTTTCCTCAACTCCCAACCCATCTTGTCTGTAATCACCACAAAATTTGTTGATTGCGGTTGTACCCAATTGTCCGGGAAAAATATGTTGTAAAAATTTTGTATGTTTTTTTTTGACACAAAATATAGTGTTCCAGACTTTCCCATGAAGCTGAGCTGGAAGAGATCTCAGCAACGGGATAAGTTCAGTGGCAAAGTTCTGGTGTTCATTCATTCATTCATTCATCCCAACCAAAAAATTTGCATGAGCAATATGTACATATTTTTTTATCATGATCCATGAACAATCTTCAATCCGAGTTGTTTTTTTAACCACCCAGCTGCAAAAAAATTGAAAGCAAGTTACTGTTTATGCAGTCGCGCATATGTTCCAAAGTGGTTTATAGACAGTGTTAATTTTTAGCTGATTAATTACTGACTGCTGTAATGTTTTATTGCATTCTGATTACGATATTTTCCTATATGATTTTAACATATAGAATTTTTTTTCCAGGACAATTCTGACATTGCAGCATCTACTGACTTGGAGGATTGGCATCAGTTTGAGAGCTTGTTCGCCAATGATTTCTATGATTTGAATGTGGATGGTTTCAGTGCTAATTATATTGCTAATGATGCTTGCAACTACGAGGCAAGTGCAGAAAAAAAACTTCTCTTATCATTAGTTTATATAATTTCCTTTTTATAATTTTGAGAATATATTGAGGACATTGCTCTTTCCCTCAAAGCAGAATGTACCAAAAACTGTGACGTATTTTGCAGAATAATCTCATGAAGATCTTAATGAAATAAGAAAAAAATAATATTATATGTAGTAGCTTTGTTATGAGAGTTTTTGCCGCAGAACATTCTCTGTTACCTGATGGCCTGTTTTAGAGCAATTCGAACATTCTGCTGCTTTAGGGGATCTTTCTTTTCAAATATTTGCTTTTCTTTCAATGTTTGCTTTCTTAAAGTGAAATGATAAAGAAAAATATTCTTTGAATTCAGTGCTAACTGGATAAAAGCACAGAAAGAACTACACAATTTCGCTAAAAATTACAAAATGCAATCTATTCTACAAGAAAATCCAAAACCTCAAAGAACTCTTGTAATAACTTTGTGTACTTCTTTATCAACTGTGAATTAAATAATTTAAAAATTTGAATTTAATTATATGGATTGTTTAATTTAACAGCAAATCATTCGACCACGAAATAGTGTTAGCTGAGATGCCACGATAGCTATATCAAAACTGTAATGTTTTCGTATGGCGTTATTTAAAAGATGTTTTTTTATAATAACGGCATATTTATTCAAATTTTAAGATTTGTATTTGGTCGGTTTGCATCAATTTCAAAAAGGTCTTTTAAATTCTGGAGATGGTTTTGGCATATCTCAAATAACTTGCATAAATTATTTTCAGTCCAGTTATATCTATTGTGTAAAAACTGCAATGAAAATTACATGGGCTCTAGGGCTGTCATCTTCCACATCGCCCTGTTGTAGCTATGATGTCAACCAATGGCTACTAGGACACTTACCGGTCAACTATTCAATGTTGTGCAAGACATGTGGAGAAACAAAAAAAATTTTTAATTAATTTTTTTATTCTCAGCTTTTTATATACACTGAAGAGCCAAAAAAACTGGTACACCTGCCTAATATCGTGTAGGGCCCCTGCGAGCCCGCAGAAGTGCCGCAACATTATGTGGCATGGACTCGACTAATGTCTGAAGTAGTGCTGGAGGTAATTGACACCATGATTCCTGCAGGGCTGTCCATAAATCCGTAGGAGTAAGAGGGGGTGGAGATCTCTTCTGAACAGCCCGTTGCAAGGCATCCCAGATATGTTCAATAATGTTCATGTCTGGGGATTTTGGTGGCCAGCGGAAGTGTCTAAAGTCAGAAGAGTGTTCCTGGAGCCACAGGAACTATCTAAAAGCTACTTATAGCATCGTGAAAAGATTTCGTCACTTCTATGCCTAACATCAATTTTCCTATTTCTCCGGAATCTATGCCTATAGGTGTGCAGTGGGTGTCCCATTTTCCTGCTGAAATTGTCCAAGTCTGTCGGAATGCACTATGGACATGAATGGGTGCAGGTGACCAGACAGGATGCTTACGTACCTGTCACCTGTCAGAGTCGTATCTAGACGTATCAGGGGTCCCATATCACGCCAACTGCACACGCCCCATACCATCACAGAGCCTCCACCAGCTTGAACAGTCCCCTGTTGACATGTAGGGTCCATGGATTCATGAGGTTGTCTCCATACCCGTACACGTCCATCAGCTCTAAGCAATTGGAACTGAGACTCGTCAGACCAGGCAACGTGTTTCCAGTCTTCAACAGTCCAATGTTGGTGTTGTCGGGCCCAGGCGAGGCGTAAAGCTTTGTGTTGTGCAGTCATCAAGGGTACACGAGTGGGTCTTCGGCTCCGAAAGCCCATATAGATGATGTTTCGTTGAATGGTTCGCACGCTGACACTTGTTGATGGCCCAGCATTGAAATCTGCAGCAATTTGCGGAAGGGTTGCACGTCTGTCACGTTTAATGATTCTCGTCAGTCGTCGTTGGTCCCGTTCTTGCATGATTTTTTTCCGGCCGCAGCAATGTCGTAGATTTAATTTTTTACCGGATTCCCGATATTCACGGTACACTCGTGAAATGGTCGTACGTGAAAATCCAAATTCCATCGCTACCTTGGAGATGCTATGTCCCATCTCTCGTGCACCGACTATAACACCACGTTCAAACTCACTTAAATCTCAATAACCTGCCATTGTAGCAGCAGTAACCGATCTAACAACTATGCCAGACACGTGTTGTGTTATATAGCCGTTGCCGACCGCAGCGCCGTACTCTGATTGGTTCCATATCTCTTTATTTGCATACGCATGCCTGTACGAGTTTTTTTGGCTCTTCAGTTTACATCGTCTAGGACTCTAATATTCTTAATGTGAATTTGATGGTATGTTGATTGCTATCTAAAAGCTACTTATAGCATCGTGAAAATATTTCGTCACTTCTATGCCTAACATCAATTTTCCTATTTCTCCGGAATCTATGCCTATTTGCATTTAGATGGGACCAGGATCGGGAAGGGTTGAAGATTTCACAAAGACAAGTTTTTTCAAGTTCAAGTTCTCAATGCTAAAAATTTCTAAGTTCTATAGAACATGGCCTCTAAAATTCTCAAATAAACATAAAACAATGTCAAAATAGGCAAGCATGATAGGAAAAATTCAAAAAAAGAATTTTACAAAAAAAAGTTATATGCAAACAAATGGCATTTATGGCATTTTGTCTGAACTGCTGGGCTCTAGTGATTATAAAATCAAAACATAAGAAGTGCACCAATTTTTTAGAAATTTATATAATCATTACTACCTCCATGGAGTCTAAGTCAGAAAAGATTGCTTTAGGAAAGGGAGAAATAGTCCAAAATATTCTTTGTTTGTCAAGCCCTGCAGTAAACTATATGAGGCATTTTTTGCTTATCTTTGTTTACCATATCTTTATAAAACATTGCTTGCAGGAAAACTTATTTTATTTCGCTTTTTTTAATGACACTTAAATTATCTTTAAACTTTAGGAGAATAACGAGTTGAACGAGTCATTATTGCTCCCTTTATCTGTTGACAAAATCATCCAAGACGACTATACCTCGAGTCAACAAGATCCCTCATCGTCACCACCACATAACTTCACAGGCTCATTTCCAAATGAGGCTATTGAAAAGGTAATAGCAATATTACACATAAATGCATTATAACGCCTTTTATCCAGATCAGGTAGAATAGTAAGTTTGAACATGGTGAACTTCCAGAACATGGGTATAGATACGGGGGCATGAGAAGGCAATGCCCCCCCCCCTCCCCCCCCCGGCATCAAAATTAAAGCCGACTGATCTAATGTATTTTCTTATATATTAATTGACATAATCATCATGCCCCTCCCCAAGACTTTCAAGTCTATCTCTGCCTATGTTCCAGAAGTGTAAAAATAAAGATACAGAAACATTTTAGATTTAAATCATGTGCGAATACATTCTGTTTTCAATCTGGTATACCCTGGTTCTTCATACGCATGGTCCCTACTGTTGCAAGAAAAACGGGAACATTCTCAACATGCATGGATTTTATTTTTTAAGAGTGATGTTTCCAACTTTTTTTTTTTATGAGCTATTTAATTTTTATTTCTATTCCGATCTTCCAGGAAAAAAAAGTAGCAGAAAATATACAACAGTAATATGATCCACGCTAACAAATTCTAGTGCTTTTTTAAATAATTGTAATGTTCAGTTTTACAAACTTGAACAGACTTGGACAATTAATTGGTAAATTGGAAAGGCATTCAAAGAAATGACATGATTCAAAACTATAAGAATAGTTCATATAAACGTCTTGGCTCTTTGAGCCTATCATCATTTTTTAAGAGATTTCACCTAATTACTTGGCAAAAAAACACCTATATTGACGTAAAACCACCGGTTGTGGCGAGCACAATTTTTATTTTTGGAATAACATTTGTATTTAGCTTAATGCGAGATAATTTGAGCAAATAAGTTCTGGTCAAGCACAATTTTAGTTTAAGATAATAACAGACCTGCCAACTTTTCGAATTTAGGCTGGAGACTAGATATTTTGCCCTTCCTCTGGCTCTCCGGATTTGTTAAAAATTTCTCTAGATTTTAGCAGAAAATCTGATTTGGAAGAAAAATTTTTGTTATGTCATTTAGATCTGAATTTTTTTAGATTTCCCCCAAGCTTTCAGGATGTCATGACATCAATGACTTTGTATGTCCCAAGATTATCCATCAGTAATAGCATCCAAGGTGATTATATTTTGCTCAGGGGCTATGCAAGACCTGCTTAGGGAAGGGGAGGGGCATTTTCTGATTTTAAAAAACACAATTTTTTTTTATCTGGTCCATGGGGAAGTCCCCCCCCCTGGGCGAATCTCTATTTCTGTATTCAAAAAGTTGCCACATCTGTAATAAATATTTGCATTGTATGAAAAATTCATAAAATTTCACTAAGTTTGTGATGTGGTTTTAGTTACATAATATTTTCCCCCTTCTCTTGCATGTATTATATTGAAGAACTGAAAATCATATTTCATATGTTACAGTCTTATCCAGAGGGGAGCTTGCCAACTAATGCCGAAGATGAGTTTTCATCACAGTTCAACAAGAAAAAAGAATCTGATAATGCAGGAAAGGTTTACAAATCTAAGACTTCAAAGCACAGTCACAAAACTGTGCAGAAATCTCACAGTGTCAACCAAAAGAAAAAGAAGACTACGTGTGTTAGGACAGTCGTGACGGAAACTATATTCAATGGAAGCATTGCAGACATTGTGAAAACTCGAAAGAGGGGCGTTCAAGGCTCCAGTGCTTCTGTTGATGGGGATTTTCATAGTGTAAAGAGTGATATTATGTCATTGGACGAAATTATTCCTTCCCAAACTCTCGAAATATGTGACACAAATTATGGCTATTTAGAAAATAATACAATCAATGAACTAAACGCTGATAACTCTGCGAAGAACAGTCCAATTGATTTTGAGAGATTCTGCGAGCATTCGAATGCCAGTGATGGTGGGAAATATTCACCTACTCCTCCTGTCGAAGCACAATATTTGCCAAAGTTGAAAAACAAAAGCAGCATGCATAAAGTTAAAAAGAAAAAGAAGCAGCATGCTGATTTGGATGCTTCAATAAGGGATTCTGAAGTAATTGAAAATGCGTCAGAATCTGTCGATGCGAATCTTGATTCAGACAGCAAGAAAGAAACAAAAAGTTCAGTTAAGCCAAACATGGAAGAAAGCAACTGTACCAAAACTCTTTTAGATATGAAATCTTGTTCATCGACCATCAAGCTCACAGATGAAGTTAAACAACAAGTTCAAAAACTGTTTTCACCTGTAGTTGAAGTTGTTGACATAAAAAATCTTGCACATCCCCCGCCAGAGAAGACTGTTCCAGTTCCTGCCAAGAAAAAACTAAAAGGAATTGAGGAATACAAAGCACACAAGGCAAAACGAAGAAAAGAGCGCGAAAATATGCAGCAGTCAGGGCAAAACTCATTGTTTGCCAATAGTAGTGCCTCATCTTCCCCAAAAGCTTTGTTTCCCGATCTAAATGCAGACTTGCAAGTCAAATCTGAGTGTATGAGCCCATCATGGCCTAATCTCACACCTTTCAGTGCTCAATCCAGTCCAGTAGGAATCTGTCCAAAGGAACCTATCGCTGATCCTAGTCCAAAACCATTCGGTGATGTCGATTATTTTCCTGACGATCAATCTTCAACTCATTCAGATTTGTTCAAAAGAAAATATTTCTCCGTATCTGATTCAGCTGATCAAAATTTCATCAGCAAAGATCATGTTCTGGACAAGATCAAAACGGAAAAACCATATCCTTCGATTGAGCAAAGACTTGTACATTTAAAACATGATGTTGACTCATCAGCCAAATTAGGTTTAAGTGATCACTTAATAAGACAAGACAAGTTCTCTACAAACACTAGCCAATGTGATATTAATATTGCTTCTAATTCGAAGGAAATTTCCCAATTGAATGGTAATAACTCTCTTCATACAGAAGCTTCACAAATTATGTCTCCTATCAACTCAAATTGCTCATTAGAAAGCTTTGCTTCTGAAACTCCCGTATCTAGTCTGGGGACCATTGCTATCAAAACAGAACCTCTTCATGAAGAAGCTAGTCAGGTTACCTTTGATTCAGTGCCACTTTCTCAGGTAAGTCCATATTATGACGATCTCGTAATCACTCCTCCTCAGCCTGGTGCAAAACCTAAAAATAAAAGCAGTGGTTATTCTTCGAATGGTTCTGCGACATGCTCCTCTAAAGATGTACCTGCCCAGTACCGTTTACCATGCACAGATGAATCTGGTAACCAATCTGTTAGAATGGAGAAGAGCAATAAAAATTTGTCTACCAACGAGTCTGGTTATGACTCTGAGAAGTATGGCACTAAACCAAAGCGGTTCAGTCGAGTCTCTGTGTCTTCCAACAGCAGTAGCAGTAGTGAATATTCAAAATACTCTTACAGACATAGGCAAACAAGAAGCTCTAGAAGTCCCAGTCACGACAGGCCATTGCCATACAAGAGAAGATCTGGTTCTTTATCTGATAAGTCAAAAAGGATCAAGTCACCTCATAAGAGGAACAGGAGCCGTAGCCAGAGTCCTTTGTCGATATCAAGGTTCAAGAAAAAGCAAGGGAGGTCCAATTCGAGATATCACAGGTCTTCATCTAGATCATCATATGATGGAAGCGATTCTGACTATAGCAGGTTTGTGGTCTTTGTTTCTTCTCTTGATAATGTAGCTTGATTTTTACTATCAAAATAAACTTCTTTTAAGCTGAGCCAAACATAATTTTGGTGGTTTCCCCACACTTTCTTTCTTTTGAACAAAATAAAGCCCAGGCTCAATTGGCTTTAGCCAATTTTAGCCATTGCCCTTGTCACGGCGGTGGGCAACAGGCCTGTCATTTGGGGGGGTCAGGGGGGAGTCGTTGTAAAATTATAAATATATTTGAGTACATGTTCTTTGCCCCCCCCCCCTCCCCCACTGGTAAAAGTTGGAATGACGGACCTGGTGAGACCATATTGGAGAAAACTTTAAATGTACATGCAATTAAATGTACAATATACAGTATATGTATATTGTAATTGTACATTGTACAAATGTACATGCATAGAATTTACATATACAGTCAGAACAGCCTGTATTTGGAAGTCAGAAAAAACAGCGAAACTATTCGTTATGCGGGTCATTCCCAAAAAAAGTGTATATTCCAGATTTTTGAAATGAAAAGTTAAAGGAATTTTCTAAATAAAATTGATCTCAAACTTGAAGTTTAATATTTTATAAATATTTTTCACTTTTATTTTGTAATAATATTTTATTTTTTAGGTTTTATGACTGAATCATGGATTTTGTCCATTCTGTTATGAAAACAAATACCACTAAAAAAATTATTGTTATTTCTGCTGTTTTTATCTTTTAAAATAATGAAATCGGCTTAGTTTGACACATATGTTGAAAAAAAAGTTTAATTTTGATTTTTTTTTCCTTTCGTACGTTTTAATGGTTTTTCATGATTTCTTTGAAATAGCACATTGAAAAGTTTATTTTTTACATATATTTAGGTCCTTAAAATCAACTTTTTATTTCTGACAGACAATGGGTTGGTAATTTATAATTTAACATCTTAGTTTGAAGTGTTGAATTTTTTTTGCCAGTGAACTGCAAAAATGTTTCCTGTAACAGGGTGGACGCCATTATAACAGCGCACAAAAATGCTTAACTAAGAGAAAGATATCTCAAATATTATAAATAGGCCATGCAAATACATTTTTATTTTCTCACAAATTATATACAAAATACGACTGGTGACCCAGAGACGACTCTGTACCCTTTTAAAAATGTCCACCCCATAAGCAAATTCTAAAAACACATTTCCTCCTCCCCCCTAGTTTGAATTTTGGTCTGGCAAAATTATTAAAATCTGGTCAGAGTGGACTTGCTCAGCTGTATATTATATCATCAGGATGATTTTTCTTTTATTTCTATAAATGCTATCAGATTTAATCTGGAATAAAAATATATTTCCCAAATGACCATAACAGAGTGGGCGTTTTAAAATGGGAAAAATTTCGGGACACTGACAAAAAATAGTTTTTCATAATTTTTTTTTCAATTTCATTATCAGTTTTATTCATCTATGACACATATAAAGCGTGACTCTAAGTTTTTTGAAAAAAAATTCCATATTTGCACCAAGTCTCTTTGTTTAACACTTTTTTCATGCTGGAACAGCCAGATTCTGACGTTTTGCTATAAACAACGATTTGAAAAAAAAATCAGATACTACCTAAAACAAATTAAGAATTTACCATATGAGAGAGAATTAAATGAAGAATTAGAAAAAAAAAATACTATCAGAGTGCTCTGAAAGTTTGTAAAAAAATTATAAAGTCTCAGAAATGATTTATAAATTTTCTGGGAAATGACCTGTACACGAACTTCATTATATCCATACTGCCTTCAAAACTGGTCTGTTTCGAGCAACTTAGAATA
The DNA here is from genome assembly GCF_987345545.1 of Pholcus phalangioides. Classification (NCBI taxonomy): domain Eukaryota; kingdom Metazoa; phylum Arthropoda; class Arachnida; order Araneae; family Pholcidae; genus Pholcus; species Pholcus phalangioides. Next base: position 116,847,928 of record NW_028301608.1, on the reverse strand, counting down.
CTTTACATGCATGATATGCATTTTTTCAATAGTCTGAGCATTATCATATGTATATATATATAATTGATTTTCTCTGTGTGTGTATGTTCTCTACACAAACCTACAGTTTTAGATCGATCGTCTCCAAATTGTGCATATATATTAAACAGGACCCGACTTGAATGATAGGCTATTTAAAAGTTTGTCAGAGAAGGGCAAATGTCCGAAACTGGCAAAAACCTTTCTGGCAATGATGGTTTCTGGACCTCGACAATCACTTTCAGAATGTTTACTTTGGTTATCATGGTTATGCGTTTCAAATGTGTACATGTCTTTGCAATGGTTTGTCACTTCTTTAATCCTGCCAGTAATTGAAAAAACCTGGGCAGCGCCGGGTATTACAGCTAGTTTTAATAAATATATTAAAATATCAATTTCATAAAGATTAAAAATTTAATTAAAATCTCACCTAATTGAAATACATCAACAAAAATGTGTGTCAATCATTGCTATTTTTTGGAATTTTCGTCGACTTGAAACATTTTGCATTCAAAATATAATGTGTTTTCTTTTAGTAAGAAGCAAAAAAAAAATTTGTCTCATTTTTGCAAACTATTTAAAGAGGGAATAACAAACAAACCTCAAGTAGTCCCACATTTTAAAATAATTTGACCAACAAAATTCATGTTACCCTTGTAATAATTATGAATATCTTAAAATGTGAAATTATTTTTGTGGCCGCAACCCCTTCTCTCTCTCTCCAGTATTTTTGAAGGTAATAAGATTAAGATTTCATAAGAATTTTAAGGTCAGACTTTGAGTGTTAGCTCAGTATGTTAACCATAAAAGTGGAACAAGAACTGCTTCTAGTATTACCTGAAATGGAACTACGTTGGCTTTGCATTGTGTTTCGTCTTAAAAATAATCATTTCCATTACCTTTTCCTTCTAGGCCAGCAAGATATTCACGAGTTTCTGAGTCACCAGACAACAGGAACGAGAGGCGTTATATTCCAGAATCACGATATTCTTACAAAAGATCACGTCACGCATCAAGAAGCTCTAACTCCTCCCGTAGTAGCAGTGGGTATTCTAGGTATTCTCGATCTCCACAGCGTAGAAATCTGAGAGGCCGACGCCGTTCTATATCAAGGTCACCTGATGAGATGTACTCTAGAAAATCTCGAAGGCGTTCGAAGTCTGCCTCAAGAAATAGAAGCTATAGTCCTAGGAGGAGTCATTATGAATCCTCGAGGAGGTATGAATGTTTTCTTTATTTTGGCCTAAAAGAAACCTTATTAAAAGAAAAATGCATTTTTAAAACTTAAATGCAAATTAGGCAATTGAGAGAGAGCATTTATGCTTTTTTTTTCTTTTCCATCATCTAGTTCATATGCATCAGCAAAGAGAAGGCCTATACCCGAAGAAAAACAGAGGCAAACGGTAATTACAAAAGCTCATTCTTTCCTGTATTTAAGAAAAGTTTATTATTAGGTCTTGGTGCTAAACAGAGACTGATGGGATCCCCCTTCCCCGGCAGAGAGATAATGTTTATGGTAGATTGTTAATTAACTACTCCTTGCTTCGAAAACTGCATTTACAGTGGATTTGTGATAACTTGAATATCTGTTTAAGTTTTTCCCAGCCCCAGAACATTTTCGGTATTTTAATGTTAAAATTTTTCATCATAAGTTTTCTTCCTCTAAGTCGAAATTTTTGGGAATAAGAGAAATTTTTAAAATAGAGCATTTATTAATAGAATTTAACATTTAGCAACAGAATTTATCAGATTCATCTGTCTGCTTGCAAAAAAGTGAATGACTTTCTCAAGAAAGAAGGGCAAAAAAAAAAAAAAAAAAAAAAATGAGGCAATAAAAACGTATTGCATTTTTTAAATGGAAATAATCTTGTATCTACACTTTATTTATAAATTGATTTATTTATGCCAGTGTTGTGTATGAGTTTGTTTCAGGGCCGCCGTGTGCCTTCTCGGGGCACTGGGCAGACTTTCTCTTGGGGGAAAAAAAAACAAGGAAATGAAATTCAAAAACCATATTCTAATTGAATCATTTAATTATTGAATGCAAAAATTTAGAAATAAACTAGATGTACATACTATATTATTTTGAAACAGACCAGGGCTGTAACTAGGCTGAGGCAATTGAGGCCCTGAGCTGAATGGGGCAGCTAAAAATATACACTTATTTTGCACAATAATAACCCTTTCAGGGGGCAACACATGGGCGATTTCTGAGAATGAGTTGTGATAATGCATTATATATCATAGTCAACTTAACCAGGTTTTGTCACCATGTGTCGAGTTATACAGGTTTTTCTCCATAACTTGATTATTATTCTAATGGTTGGTACAATACTAAAATCTTTGGAGAAAAACCTGTATAACTCGACACATATTATTGTGCAAAATAAGTGTATATTTTTAGCTGTCCCATTCAGCTCAGGGCCCCAGCCTAGTTACGACCCTAGTCTGTTTCAAAATAATATAGTATGCACATCTAGTTTATTTCTAAATTTTCTCATTCAATAATTGAATATGATTAAATTAGAATGTGGTTTTTGAATTTCTTCATTTCCAGTAGTTTTGCATGTTTTACTAATGCAATATTTGTCATTTAGATTATGATCCAATTTCCCACTCTGAAATCGGATTTTCCAATAAGTTGAACTAACGATAACTCAAAGTTTTTTTGTCGGCCACTGCCCATTGTCTACTTATCAAGATTTGACTGCATATTGCATCACTAAAAAAATTGAAATATCAAAAGAAAATTCCTTTGTATAATACCCTTTTTGTTAATTTTTAAATGTTAGTAACTCAAAACATGTGTAGATTTAGATCACCCCCCCCCCTTCCACAAGACCTAGTGTAGATTGTTAAATAAATGCTCTTGTCTTTAAAAACAATATATATAGCATTATGAAACTTGTTTTTGAACTTCGATTTGCTGTTTTCCCCATTGGATATCATCAAAATATTATTGATAAATCATCTGAAAGCTGGAAGATCCAAGATGATGTGGAAATTGAACAAAGGCAATATGTATTCAAAAAAAAAAGTTTGGATGCCTCGTCAGGTATTGCAGAAATGTCATTCATGTAGCTCTGCATAAAAAAAATCCATAACATAATGTGGGGACAGTTTTTATTTTTTTATTGATGATTGCATGATGCTCTTAATCCCTTTATTACTGGCTTTGGCAACAAATTTGGACAGTTAGTAAAGTTTAACTAGCAGAGATGAATCTCAAAAAGTTGTATTATATAAGAAATTTTGGAAATGAATGGAAGAAAGATGAGGGGAGCAGATTTTTCATTCTTTCTCCCTCTCCCAGCCACTTTTTCCTTTGTAACATTATATTTAGTTTTTTTTACTCGTGAAACTGTAGTGAGGAAGAAAAGACAAAGAAAAACAATTTTAGTTTATACAGGGGGTTACCACTAGAGTCTTAAAAGAAGTGTGGTGCTGCAGTTGTGAATGAAAACGTGCTTTTCCGGGTCCCGGGAAAAAAGAAAAATCAGTCTGTCATCATTCTGTCTGCACTCAACTATGTCTTCTTTTGCTAATTTAATTCTCATTGTTTATTTTCACATTATTTTGTGAAACTAAAGAAGCAAGTGAGAGTGCTAAAGCATTTCTTTCATTCACAAAACTTCAAGATGTCTCGTCTCTGTACATTAAGAGTATAAGGCCTGTCTGCACAGTCCTTGAGTGATGTACTTTTTTTACTTTTATTACCAGACGCTCCCCATCCATACATCATGAGTAATGTACTGAACTTCTGGTGAATGTGTATGGCAAGTCCCAATATAATTTATTACAAGACAAAGAATGTTCATCAGACAAACAAGATTTTAGGTATCTGTTTACGGTTGGTACATCAAAGAGACTCATGCCGTACCTCTTAAATATTATATAGTAGAAAGCTATGCTGTTGCAACTGCTTTGTGTGTGGGTGGAAGAAAACAACAAATGTTGGAATTTATATTTTATATATTATCCCCTTGAGAAACCAGAGTGGTCATTATGTAGTGTGCCTTAACATTATTTAGCTGAAGTGCGTTTAGATTGCATACTACCTGGTATGACACTGTTCATCCTATGAATAAGGATGCAATTACATGCTGAATTACATATTACAGTCCAAAACATTTTTATCACAAAGATGTGGAAAATGTCAGACAGCATAAATTTTCAATATGTAGCTGTTCAATATGGGATTGGGGTAAAAGATTCAAAAGTATCACTGTACATTGCTTTAAATAATTCTATAGAAAGTAGGTAATTATTTAATCCTACAAGATCATTGTTACCCACATTATCATTTCAAGTGCAGTGCAACCTTGATAACTACCCTGGTAACTTGACATGTATTATTCTAATGGTTGGTACAATACTAAAATCTTTGGAGAAAAACCTGTATAACTTGACACATGCTGACAAAACCTGGTTAAGTTGACTATGATATATAATGCATTATCACAACTCATTTTCAGAAATGGCCCATGTGTTGATAAGTTCTAAAAATTTTACATTATGGTTTCAAAAATTTCATGTTCCAGCCATTTGTTTGATGATTGATACGAGTCAAAGATTTTTCCCCCACACTTCTGGGTAAGGTTACTTCCCATTGCTCCTTTGTTTGGGACCTGAAAACTCAACCTGTGAACTATGATATCCACAGATAAATGGGAATGATTTCTGAAATTTTTGAGCAAGAGATGCTCAAGAAATCTAGATCAAAATGTTTCAAGTGAGAGGAGGAAAGCTATTTTTTGCCCATTGCAGTCCTTATTCAGAAATCGCAAATCTTCTGGTAATCAAAACATGCTTTTCCTCTTAATTCAGAATTATTCTCAATCCCCCCCCCCCCTCAAAAAAAAGCAGAATCTGCTGAAATTGGTGACATACATCACAGAACAATCTAGAAGAATTTTTTAAGAAACACGGTTATAGGAGTTTTTACTACAGAACATTTTCAGTCAGCCGAGCGCTCATTGCAGAACAATGCAAAATATTCTGCTTTGGGCTCAATACAAAAACTATCCACAGAAATTGCAGATAAAACATTTAATGAATTTGTAGATGATAGAATATAGAATTGTTCAATAATATACAAGCATGTCTGCATACATAAACAGTTTTTAGAAATGTTTAAATTTGAAATCAAATAAAATCTCGCTAACTTGACATCCGCTTCAGTTGACATGTTTTCTATCCCCTTGGGTTATCAAGCTATCAAGGTTCTGCTGTATCACATGCAATCAGATATATTTTATTTTCAATGTAAATTCTTATTTTGAAATACGGTATTCAAGGTTTTTTGGCAGAGCTTTTTTTACATTTTAAACTCGGGTTAAAATGGTCATACACTGATAACTTGGCAATTCTTGGAGAATGTATATTGATTTGTAGTGATAATTAAATGTGAGGGAGGTCACATATATACATTCAGGGCCTGATTTATGCATGGGTGAGTGGGCATTTACCGTTTGCCCAGTGTCCCGAAATTTATACAAGAGTATGAAACCATATCCTAAAAAAAACACATTGTACACATGGAAATCTGGAAGCATTCAGTAATTTTCTGTTGCGCATGATGGAAAATGAAAAAGAATTTCATTGAATTAAAGTGTTTACTGCAATTTAAGGTGTTTTTCCTTGTTTAGGATGAGCGCCGTGTCGTCTATGTGGGTCGTATTCCTGATGGCTATACTACAAATGAATTGAGATCACGTTTTTCAAGTTTTGGAGGGATTGAAAGTGTGAGCATACACATCAGAAATACTAGGTAACACTTTTATTTTTTTTTACATGTGTTTGTAAAAAAAATTTAATAATTTCATACACACGGAACAAAACTCTGATACTGATAGAAGAATTTAAAATGATAATTCCAAAAAAATCTTTTGGCTGGATTTCATGAGGTATGAAAAACAACATGGACCAAAATATGACAGTGTCAAAACACACAATTCGAAATTCTTTTTTTTTCTTTTTCTAAGATATTCATTAATCTATATAAATAATGACATATCCTGTGACTGATTCATCATTGCTGAGCCTAAACTACTGAAGTCATAAATGTGAACAGTAGTTTCATTTCATGAATTAGAGACCCACTAAGAAAGGATTTTTCGAACTTTGGTCCCTGGGGAGGTTGGCACTTCACAATATTTGCCTTGTGATTTCTTTGGGGCTTTTCTTCGCGGTCCCTTGTTCAGAATTACGAACCGACAGTAAATACACAATAAATTAAAAATATATTTATTTCTGATCACAAAATACACGAGCTAAGTACATGTACAGCTTGTCACCACAATGTTTTGAATTCAACACCCTGTTGCCAACTTACGAAACTAATAATGAGAATAATTGATAAAAGGGAAGGAAAAAATTCTGATTGTCCAGGGGTCGTAAGGGGTTCAAAGGTTATATAGAGAAATCATACTGAGCCAAAACCACTGAAACTATAAATATGGAATTTAGTCAATACTTTCATTTTATCGTGTAAGGACTGAGTATGAAGGGTTTTTTCAAAATTTAACCTCTGGGAGGGGTTATAAAGGTGTTCAAAGGTAACATAGAGAAATCACATCAAGGCGAAACTGCTGGAGCTATAATGAAAGTTTGACTGTAGTTTTAGTTTGTAATGTAGAGACTCACACACAAAAAAAAAAAGTGATATTTCAAAATTCAGCATCTAAGGGTTCATATGGGGGGGGGGGGGATTAAAGGTTATATGCAACAATCATCGCTGAGTCCAAACAGCTGTAACCATAAATATGAAATTTGGTGAGTATTATATTTTATAATACAGAGAAAGAATCACTATGACAGGATTTCTGAAAATTTAACCCCCCAAGGGAGTTCAAATGTTAAATGAGAGAAATCATTGCAGAACAATTTTCTGATTACCAAATCCACGCAAGTGAAGCAGCGGGTTACAGCTGGTTTTACATGAAATGGCTTGGAAGCTTTCCAAAAACGAAAAGCAGTATCAAGTTGCGGAAAAAGTTCAGATTGAAAAAAATGTAATGAAAGAAAATTTCCTTGGTAGCATAAGAATGATGAACAAAATTTGGGAACAGTTTCATAACAGATGATTATGAACTTTTTCCGTAAATAAGGCTTTCAACATGGTCAAGAAATTCTGCCGTGATGCCGCTTGCAGAACAGTAGAATAATGTACCAGCTAAGATGAATTATAATTATGAATTATTAAAATTTTGGGAACAGTTTTGTAACTGATGATAAAATTTTAATTTATTATTATTATCCTATGTGAATGTTCATGAATAAATTGCAATTTGTAGTAATTTTACAGACTGAGGATAGATTTATATATTGGATAATTCTAATTTTTTTCCTGTGACTTTGGATTAACCAAGTTTGACTGCATCTCTGTATATATACATGTACTTGCATGATCATCATGTCTTCCCCAGTCTATCTTCCCATAGGAATGAAAAGAGGTTAAAGCTTGTGTGTTGTGTTTGCATGATAACACTAATCTAAATATTTGGATAAATAATTTTATGATGTGTGTGTGTGTATGGCCTCGTACCATTTCTATTCATTCTTTTTCATACTTAGGAGGAATGATAACTATGGATTTGTTACTTTCCATGAGAAAAAAGATGCTTACAGGGCAGTTGAGTGTAAGTATTCCTCGTAGCTGTTCAAATTTATGTCCCCACCTAAACTTCTCTTTTGCTAACAAAGTTTTTTTAGCTGCTCTAGTCACCTTATCTTATATATAAATGTGAAAGTATGTATGTATGCTCTTTATACAAATCTACAGTTTTAGACCGATCGTCGCCAGATTTTGCATATACACCAAACAGCTCCGGGATTGAACCGTAGGCTACTTTAAAAGTTCATCAGAGGTGGGCAAATGCCCGAAATGGGCGAAAAACTGTCGGGCAACAATGGTTTTGGGGCCTCAACAATTACTTTCGGAACGTTTACTTTGGTTACCGTGGTTTCCAACATTGCGTTTCAGACTTGAATATATGCCTTTACAATGGTTTGTCACACCTTTAATTCTGTTATTATAACAGTTTACTCCTTTATAACGGTTTGTCACTTTTCCAATCCTCCCAGTAATTGAAGAAAACCTGGGAAGAGCACCTGGTATTTCTGCTAGCCTATATACAGGGTGTCCTGTAAGTGCTAATGCGGCCTTTATCTCATCAACCGCCCATAGTATAGGTATAGTTTCAATTTAGAAAATGCTTAAAACGCGTTTGAATAATATTCGCTGGACATGGGACGTCACTAATAGCAGAGAACAACAACTACGGTGACAAAAACTGAGAATAAAAATGTTCTACTCCAGCTGCCAGTCGTTAAATAATTATTAAGGTATACATATATAATTTTTTTACGGGGTGGGCAACGTCGCCGGGTATCAGCTAGTACAGTATATAAAATTGATTTTCAGTCTGTGTGTGTGTATGTTCTCTATACAAATACAATACAAATACAACACCACAACAGGCAAAATGCCCAACGAGGTGGCTGATAAAAAGATGCCCATAAAAATATGGTTGTCATATGTTTCAAAAATACAGCAACCCAATTAAAAATGCAATTAACACAAATTACAAACAATATATACACATGATAAAATATTATACAATGCCCATAAAGAATACTTATGGTTGTCTTATTCTAAGAATGGATAGCTTCCCGATTTACCCCAACATGTTTATCGTATTTCTTTTTAAACGTGTCAATTGTGTTACAATTTACTACCTCCGGGGGTAAGCTATTCCATTTATTAACAACCCTATTGGAGAAAAATTCCCTGCGACACCATAACCTTGCATTGTCCCTCACCAATCGATACTGGTGTCCCCTTGTAAAAGCAGTCGATTGGCGGTGTACTAAAAGTTCATGGTCCATCCTATCCATCCCATTGAAAATTTTGAACACTTCGATCATATCTCCTCGACACCTGCGTTCATCCAATGTAAACATATTCAAAAAATGAAGTCTTTCTTCATAACTCAAGCCCTGTGTGCCAATAAGGACACGCGTAGCTCTTCTCTGCACCCCTTCAACCAAGTCTATGTCCCTCTGTAGGTATGGTCTCCAAAACCTTACAGCATACTCCAGTCCAGGACGAACTAAGCCTCGAAAAAGCGGAAGAATGACTTTAGGAGAACGCGAAGAGACCTTTTTGAAAATGAGACCAAGCATTCTATTCGATTTTTTGACAACCGCTGAACAATGTTCAGAAAACTTAAGTCGCTCGTCAATGAGAACATCTACAATTTTAGATCAATCGTCGCCAAATTTTGCATATATACCAAATGGGACCCGACTTGAATGATAGGCTACTTTAAAATTTCGTCAGAGAAGGGCAAATGCCCCAAACGGGCAAAAAACTGTCGGGCAACAATGGTTTTTGGGCCTCAACAATCACTTTCGGAACGTTTACTTTGGTTACCGTGGTTCCCTAGCAATGCGTTTAAGACGTGTATATGCCTTTACAACGGTTTGTTACTTCTCTAATCCTGCTACTATATGAATAATAATTTATGCCTTTATAATGGTTTGCCACATTTTCAATACTACTATAATGAGGTTTTTTGAATGACGTCATAATCATCATCAGCATCACTTTGAGGGTCAGGAAAAGGGTGATCCTCATAGAAATCAGTGTTAAAATATCCAATTTTACTGTAGAAATGCGAAGATTTAATGAGGTTTTCTGCTGCATCTGTAATTTCAAAAATTGCGTTGAACTCTTGATTTTTTTTTAAATATATTGAGTTCGCTTAGGGATACGAAGCCAGAAAATTGAATATGAAGCCATTAGCCGGACCTACTTTCGAGTTGGATATTCATGCAATAACACATTGATTTCAACTTTACATTTATATGTTCTCAAGAATGAAAATTAATGTCTCCGTATTGTCTTTTAGCATTCAACTGCATAAATTCATATAATTTAGGTTGTTTTAAAATTAATTATGGGGCCCGTAAAACAGGGCTGTCTTAAGAGCATCATGGGCTCCCTGGCCAGTATGTCCCTCAAAGAAAGAAAGATCACGTGATATCCAAAAAGCCTCATTGAAGAAAAAAAACCCCGGCAGCGCCGGGTATTATAGCTAGTGAAACTTATAAAAATTAATTTTTGTTGATTGTTGATAGACATTGTCAGTTAGTACTTCAATTATTATGAAATAATAATAAAAAAAATTCCAGCTCTGTGCGTTGAATTTTCATCATTCTTGAATTCTAAATAAAAGATGATATCTTTAGGTGGAAATGAACCTCCCCTTGAACCGAAATTTGACATCAGTTTTGGAGGGCGAAGGCGGTTCTGCAAGCAAAGCTATTCTGATTATGGTAATATATCTAGTAATCTTTGAGTAATTCTAAAGAAAAATTAAATTAATTATTCACTTTGAGTAAAATTCACTTATGGTGAATGTGATAAATCTGGTGGCTGTGTATAATATTTAGGTAAGTTTTATAAATTTTTGTTCATATATTGCAACTTGATTATATGCGAGTGGTGCAGTGGTAAGATGTTTGTCTACCACCATGAAGGTTGTCATCAGGTTTGCAGGTTCGGTCCTGGAGACAAAGCATAGATAACAAGTTCTCTTCCCAAAATGAATGCGAGACGACCACTGATAAATGGTGCCTTCATTTGTGATAATGTATTAGTCCTAGGTCTTATTGGTAAACATGATAAATCTTCAGTGAATTACTTGAATTTATTCAAGATTATGTATAAACTTCAGTCTAAGATGATGAACTCTATTGGTAATGTTAGTTATGTTTACAGACGATGACAAATGTGAAGAAAACCAACATTACAACACTGATAATAACTTGTTAAGACAGTTGAAAAGAACCACGATACTGGGCTGGAAGAGATCTCAGCAAAGTGATAAGTTCAGTGGCATGGTCCTGACATTCATTCATATAGGCATCATTTGTGATCCGCTCTTTCATTTGATCTCTGAGGTGCTAATAACAAGAAATTTTGTCAAACTTGACCCATCTCTATCATAAGAGTGCACAAACTCAAGCCTGTGGGCCAATCTGAACCTTCTAAGAATTTTATCAAATTACAGTATATACTCATGCCTAAGTCAAGTTTTTTTTTGTAGAAAAAATTGTTTCTTAATTTGGGGGGTGGGTCAATTTTTGGAAGGGAAAATATCTACCTCCAACTTCACGAAATTATAAAGCTTCACGACCTCTTTATGATTAGCTTGAAGATCTCAGGTGTCATTGAACTACTTTAGACATGACGTGACTAATCATTTTGGGATTTTTGTAGCTATGTTAAAACCCACAGAACCAATGATGTGAAAGCCAAAGCAAAAAATCAGAAACATCGTTGGCTGTGATACCCAATGTACCACAGCCAACGTAAGGAGGCCGTGAAAGCCAACGTAAGGAAGCCAAGGGAAAGTATCCGTTGATTTTACCACCTTTAGATATGAGCATCAACAAGCCTTTTAAAGATTATGTAAGGAATTTATGGACTAAAGGAATGAGTTCCAAATCTGAGCAACAAAAAGCAGTGCTTAAAGAAACCTGACATTAGCCACGTCATTGGGTTCACGAGAAGTGGAATTCTGTTTCTATTGGAATTATCATCAAATCTTTTAAAAAGTGGTGTATCATTAATGCAATGGATGAAACTGAAGGTGACTTGCTCTTTGAAAGCGACAATGGCGATGACAGTACAGTTGAAGAGGAAAATGAAGATGCTTCGCTGTATTGGCTTTCCATGTAGAGCTTGGAAAATCAGAAGAAGAAATAAATTAAAAAGTTTAAATCATTTTTCATTGAACTTTTATTTCGTGAAAATATACAATTTTTCTTTCTCTAAAATGCACTGATTTTTGGGAGTTTCAATTTATTGCTGTTTTGGTGGTCCTGAAGTGAGTTGGGTCTGCTTATACAAGAGTGTATGACAGACATAATGTATAGGAAAACTCTAAAAACATAAATTAATTTTCAAAATTGTTGTAAATATCTTCAGGTTGTTGAAACAAAAATTAGTGTATGTATACATCTGCATCTTTCAAAAAATCTCTGTAATTAACATAATTTTAATTTCCATGCATTCCAGACAAAGAAAATGAAGTCAATGAAAAGTTTTGTGCCCCAGAACCTCAGCCTCCAGGTGAAATAAATTTTGATGCACTGCTGAGAGCGGAATTGAAAAGAGTGAAATCAAAAAAGAAGTAAAACCAAAACTAGTCCCGATTATGCCCATTGCTCACAATGTGCCTATTTCTTATAAGCATATACATATATTATTATTATATTGAATATTGAATATTAAATGTGGAGGGGAAAGACGTGTGTGAATGAACTGTGATAGATTTGCTGCCCTCCTTTATCGTTAACAAGTTCAGTTAAAATGTTGCGCTTCTAAATAGTTACATACATATTTTAGATTTTTTAAAATTGTCATCATTGCAAGTTTCCACAAGTATGAGCTTTGCTTGTTTATGTATGCAAATTATATCAATGATAGTATTTGTTCGTGTGTGTACATGTGCTTATCTATGTGCAAGAGCATGTGCTACTGTTGTCGAGGTGACAATAACTGGTGGTTGTAAGGAAAGGTTGTGTTGAAACAAATATTATTTCTATGTACGTATATATGTATACACAGTTGACCCTGTTCAAGTGATTATGTGATGGCATGTGCCAATAACGAGAACTTTAAAACTGTAAGTAGGTTTTGTTACATTTTATAACAACTCATTGGTATTGACAAGATATCTTGCCTTATTAAAAGCTACTTATTTCTGCCATGTTCAGCCGAGATATTTCCTAAATATTTCTCAATTGAATTTCTTTCCTTAACTTATTTTTTGCCTGCTGAAAATCAGTAGAAAGCTTGGTTTATGTAAAAAAAATGGTATTTTCAAGAAAACTTAATAACATCTCCATTCGATTTTTACAAATACGAGGCCTATATATTTTTACATAACAGGCAAAATGCCTAACGAGGTGGCTGAGAAAAAGATGCCCATAATAAATAAATATGGATGTCATATATTTCTAAAATACAACAACCCAATTAAAAATGCAATTATAAAAACTGGAAACTACATACATGATAAAATATTATACAATGCCCATAAAAAATATTTATGGTTGTTGTATTGTAAGTATGGATAGTTTCTCGATTTACACTAACATGTTTATCATATTTTTTTAACATGTCAGTTGTGTTATGTTAGAATTTACTTCCCCCAGGGGTAAGCTATTCCATTTATTAAAAACCCTATTAGAGAAGACAATTTTTTTAAGCAGACCTGTGAATTAAACTGTCTGGAAAAGAGGTTTCTTGAAAGAATTTTCATATTTAGGTATCTTTTTCAGAAAAGTTCATGAGGCGGGATATGAATTCTTGCACCAACCACAGAGGAAAAAATACTTAGTGTAGCACGGTGTTTCCCAAAGTAGTCAATATTGTCCCTGGTACAATATTGACTACTTTGGGAAACACTGTGCTACACTAGAAGAACTACAATAGAAGCTATGGGTACAACAGAGGATCTCCTGGACTCCTGAAAAATTCTTTTATCTCCCAAATTTTCACTGCTGCTTCATAGGTGTTGCGTAAATTGTAGCCATTTCGTCAAATCACAAAATATTTCATTTTTAGGGAGAAACATAAAATTTGCCAATCAGCAAGCATCAATCCAGTCTTTCAAAACCAAAATTGGCACGATTGCAAGCTTTATCCATGTCCCGTTTCAGACAGCAGAGATTTTTGGTTTGTGAGATTTGATTTTTGAGAGGTTAAATAACCCAAGGACTTTATGGTTGGCCATGATTGGCAATGGCTTGCTTGGTGTCACAAGTTTTGCAAAGGGAAAGTATCCTTAAAATTTCCCTTTTACTAATGAAAAATCCCTAAAATGTTTTAAAAGATCCCTTTTACATTTATTTTTGTATGGAATTTTGATCTGCGCGGAAACCTTCCAAATTCTCACTCTCCAAAGGTGGCAGCTATACTATAGGTTCAATTGAGTTGGCGAGGAAAATGAGAAAGAGAAAAAAAATTTACGAAGGGAAAGATGGAACAAAAAGTTTTTTTTGGGAAGCCATGGGGGGTTTAGCATCTTTTTCATATTTACAAACATTTCTTCACAAGTTCAAAGACTATTCTTGTCTAAGATCCCCTTCATCTTGAAGACAGGGTTGTATCAGTTTTAAGCAGGGGTGGGTTTTAACTGGCCTGGTCCATATTAGTTTTGACCAGTCATGGCTACTTGAAGTGGTCGAAACTCAAACTTACATTTTTTCCCATTAATTCCTAAAAAGTAGTTTCATGAGACTGCTTTAATAACCCAATTTTTTATGATCAAAGAAATAAAGTATGAATATTCAAATGTAGATTAGTTAATTAATTGTATCTAAGCCAAGAAAAATTACTTTTAATTTGGATTAAAACTTGAATTCACTGCATAATAAAAGCATGTCAAAAATCAAAGTACAATCTATTCAAATCGGGATTGACAATGAACCTTATAGTAAGAGCTTTATTATATTTCCTACTATTGTAACCATACGTGGAAATATTTAAGCTGATAAAAAAGCATTGTGAAATTAAAAGAAAAAAAAGATGAATAGTAGAAAAATATTATATATTGGTTGCTGTTTTTTTGACAATTTGAAGACGTGTTAAACCACTAGAAACTAACCTTTGGCCAAAATGCCAGTGTCGTGGTTAAAATTGATTTTCACCATCCAAAATCACACCTCTGCTTTTAGAATAGTGAATAGACTTTTAACAAGCTTTATTATATTTATTTCCTATCCTGGTTAATTTAAAATCTAAAAGTTCAGCAAAAATAGGGTTGATAACTTTGTCTCCCAGAATCATTTAAAATTATTGAACTAAATACATCACCTGGGATTTCTTTTTTAAATAATGAGTCAAGTATAAAAAAGAAACGTTTATTACAATCCAATAAATGATCCAGATGAAATTAATGAAATGAGATCCTGTTCAACATTTCAGTCACCATTCTCTGCCATACATTGAATTAAAATGTAACAACTCGAATATTAGATAATTTTTTAAAATATAACTCTTTTATTTTCTGCCATTTTAAAATCAACTGAAGCTACATCTGTCTATTTTTTGCATGTTATTGCCATAAGTCTAACAACCTTATTTCATTTCATTTGGACCATTTATTGGTGGGTAATGAATGTTTCTTTTCATCATGGCAGTTTCCTCGTTCCATTAATAAGATTTTTCCCCTGTTATATTTAGTGGCATTAGAGTAGTTCTTGGGTTGATAGTTAATGCTAATGTAACCCAATAGAAGAAGAAAACGATTCAAATAAATGCAAAATGTCCTGAGCCAAAATTTCTTGGGCAGGACCTACTGTGTATATATGTATATAGTATTAATACAATTTATGGAAAGGGATTTAATTATGTATTTTCACGATTCCTGTTCACGCGTGCTATATATTGTATGATGTGTGTGTGCATGTGTCTATATTTATATATATATTGTTTATGCTATCTATATTTTTTATATATGTCTATTGTGTGCATGAAGTACTTAAAATGCGGGGAAAATATATGAATCAAAATTATCTGTGAATGATGAAAAAATGCTCAAAAGAAATTTATCTGCTTTTTTCCTCGAGAGAGCGCAACAAACAACGGCACTGAAAGGAAAAGGCTGCTTTGAAATAAACAAATCATCATGTGTTTTATCGTTTTCATTTGAAACTAATAAATGAATGGTGCATAAAGTTAATTCATCAATGTCGGCAGTGGTTTTAGATATTATAATTGATTGTTGATAAAATGGTGTCTTTTGCGTAGACTTTGCATTTCTGTTTTTAATTGTTAACTGAAATTGATTATATATATAAGATCAGTGCTTTTTCTTCTCAGAAAACAATGTACTTACCTTTACATTAACTAAAAAGGTGCCGATCATGGGTACTATCACATACTGGCTAGGGGAAGAGAAAAGCATCTGGATAGACTGTGAACTTGATTGATAGAGAGCTTTTATGGAAAAGTGAATTGTATTCCATATTTGTATGATACATTCGTGAATATGCCATATTTGCCTTTCACATATTTGTTGATGCATCTGTAAAAGAGACTATATAGTTTAATATATATATATATATATTTGTTTTCGATATCGATCTATATTTTTGTTTTATGTGTGCAGGAATATATGAATGGGGGGAAGAGTTGAATTTATCGCAAAAGCTTGAGCCAAAACTAGTTTATTAGTATAGATGCAATTTGATTTTATTTTAAACTATTTTCGTATGAGCAAGATTTTTTTTATGTAATTAATAAAGTATAATCCTTTGAAGTTTTTTAATTTGCATTAATGGTCTATGTTTACAGAATAAAAACCATCATATATTGTCTTGAGTGGGACGAACCTTTCAGTAATTTCATCAGTTCACTTGTTGCTTTTCATTAGTTCTCTTGGCTCAATTATTATACTTTGACTACACTTGGAATTCATGTGAATTATTGCCAAATAATGCACCTTTTTTTCATCTCAACCGTGAAACTTTGTTTAAAAGTCAGTATTTGTCATATTTGTGAATTGAAGAAAAGGAAGAAACATTTTTTTGGACTGATGATGCTAGTTTGAACGTCCTGGATAGTTTTAAATGTCCTGATGAGCAAGTTTTAATTCGACAGACGAATTATTACCATATTTATTGGGAAAGCTAAAAATGTGTCAAAATTTTGGTTTGGTCCATTTTTTTTAAAGAATTAAGCAAGTAAATTTTTCTCAATCTTCCTAAATAAAGAGTCAACATGTTACAGTATCATGTACCACCAAAAATACTTCTCCCACCCCAGGTTAAGAACCACTGTTTCAAAGAAATAGCTAAATAAAAAAGCTTAAGGATAAAAAAAATATATATGACATTCAATATAGTAAAATGTCAGATCATCACTCTGGTTAAGTCGTAATTTTTCTTCGGTCTCATCCAGCTTAAACAGATGGCAATGTTGTTAAACCCTTGTTTATTCATAACTAATTTCAGTTAATTCGTCACTATGGAGTTCGAGTGAGAGAAAAGGGGATTTCTATGACTCCCTTTAAAGAAAGAGCTTGATAGCATCATATGTTCAAAAGTGACCATAAGAGTCTCATGTACCAAAACAGAACAGCTGAAGTGACGAAAGTTACACCGAGGAAGTTCATTTGCTGATTAAAAAAAACCAGAAGTTCTTAAAATGTTAAGGACTGTTCAAGCTATTTAGAAGACACCAACGAATAAGGCAAATACACAAAAAATAATAAAAGTCCTAATGCATTTCAACACCAATGGGTGCTGTCTTCAGAGGAAAAATTTAACCACTAGTTTCGCTGACAGAGTTTCCCATTTGGGTTGAATACCAAATCTTCACGCTCGGTTGCTCAGCGGAAGAAGTATGTCTGTTCACTTCAAACGTCGTGGTCAGAATGAAGCTGTGTATTTGCCTTATTCGTTGGTGTCTTCTAAATATTCTTGGGCAAAGTGGATCAACTCTTCTCTGTTCAAGCTAAACGTAATTTCTGCATGGGTCCTTACTAATTTATGGCTTTAAATTTTAACAAAATATCTGTTGAAAAAACACATTTTTTCCCAAGTTGAGGCCTTACTGTGTCTAGTTTGCCCTGCCCAGGACCCCCCCCCCCCCAAGTCAAAATTGGGTCCTGTGTTCGAGTTTACCTTGTATCTGTATCATGAATTACTAAGTGTAACAGTGTATTCTACCATAATAAGTAAAATACTAAAAGCTCAAAAAAAGAATATATTTCTTTTGTAATTTTGTTGGTTATAATTTTAATTCACATTTAAAATTTATTGCAAAGATTTTTTATAAAACCGGTTTCCCTTTGTTTAAATTGTTATTTTGCTTAAGCCGTCATAATTTCTTGATAACGTGAGTGACAAGTTAACGAGGTTTTACTGTATTATCACATATCCCTGGCAAATATCACTTTCTTTGAACTGCATTGCCAGAATTTTCTTTCAAATGTTTGTTTGTGGAATAAGAAAAAAAACTTGTGTGTAAAAGTTCAATTTCATCTTAGAAAAATTCAGCTATACAGTGATGCTGTGCTTTCATTTGCTGAGAAAATCTTCCCCCCCCCCCTTCTGTGGCATATGTTGCCATGTGGTGCTTATTCCAAGGAATGTATTTTTTTTTTCCTGATTAAATGATGACATAATCTTGTGGTGCGAGACCTATAATTATATTATGGTCATACATGTAAATGGTATAAGATATTTAATATACTATGTTTTCAAACTAAAGTTTTTAAATCGTTTTAATGAAAGTGTATACCTTTGTATTTAAGAGAAGGCAATATATCTGCAAAGAGGAACAGTTATACATTCATATTTGTAGGTGCCTGTGTTTTTGGCATATTTTTCTGACATGCAACAGAATTTAAGGAAATGTGACTGTTTCGGAGAGGGATTTTTTATCTTCTCCATTTAATTTATTAAATTTATAATCTTTGTAAATGACCATCTTGGTCTATGATTTCCATTAGTTTGTTATAAATTGCTTATAAGATATCAATATCCTAAAAGGTGCCTTCCATTATCATTATTACAATTTTACAAAATTGAAAGAGATTTTAAAATTTTTTCACTTTAAAGGGCATTGCTATAAGAAATTGGACAAAAAAAGGACATATAAGAAATTGTTTCAAGAATATGCTGAAACTATGAAAGCAGAGTTTTTTTCCCGAGTATCGAGTTACTGCTCAGATGTCATTGTTCACATTAATTTGAGTCTTTTTCAGTCTAGTTTCTGTTTGAAAAATAGAAAATATTCGGAAGAAAAACCTGTACATGCAGAGGATGGAGGACAGGATAAATAGTAAAACCTATTTATATATTGCTATCTGTGTTTTAGTGCCAAGAGCTTTTTAATTTCTTTTAAGAATAAGTTATTCTAATGCCTTTGTTTAAAACTAAAAAAAATAAATTATGGCTCGTAATTTGCCTAATGGATACATTCGAAAATAACAATTATACAGAAATATATCAACTTCCAACATTGATTTCGTCCTGAAAGTTATTCATATCATAAAATGTCATCTTGAATCAAATTTTCCGATATTAAATAATGGTGATCCTGGTAATTGGTTTCACATGTTCACAACATCAGTATCTGTATAAAAAATCAATTATAATTTTGGCATAGTATAGTTTTATACTTAAAATAAGAGTAGTTATGCATGCTGGATAATTACAGTATGTTATACAATCTTGCAAAAAGCAGTTGACTTGTTGAAAGCACCTGATCTTTCTGTTATTGAGAGTACCATCTTACCACATTGGGTCAACCTGGACACTTCCAGAGGGCCTCATGAAAATGAAATCAGATTTAAAAAAGTTTTAGAGAACAAGCCTGTAATTGATAGACAGACATTTCTAATCAGGTGGGGGTTTTCTCAGAAAAAATACTTTGCCCGTGACACACTTAAGACAGACCTGGGTATTGAATGAGCTCTTCCTCTTATTTTTCATGTCCATTTCGCTTCCAAGTTGTATGATGTACTGTTGAGTAATATTTTTTTTTCTTGAATTACTCTGTGTGTGTGTGTGTGTGTGTGTGTGAGGATTCATTTGCAGTTCAAGGTACCACTGAACTTGCTCATGGATAATGCAATGCTTTTATGAGATTGGCATAGACCACATGGCACATCTGGTTTCCACTTAGCGATAGATGAAAGCAGGTTCAGTATTGTTGCCACTTTTCGTAATGTCTAATTCAGAAGTCTTCAACCCGCGGCCTGCTGACCATTTTGAAAAAATAGCTACTTAACATAGAAAAATGATTAAATTATACAAAATAAAAATCTTAAAAGAGCTGGCCACTGCAATCTGTACTACTGTATTTAAAACTGAGACACTTGTGTGCCATATTCAGTAGTATTAATGTGCATTTGATACATCAAAAGGACTGTTGTAATGAATTTGGGGAGAACTGGAGCAAAAACACTTTTTGGGACCTGATTTCGCATATGTTATTTTGAGAGGCAAAATTTGGCATCCAAAGTATATATAATTGCAGAATTTACAAAAATGCTGAAAAAAATTTTAATTGAAAAACAAATTTTAGAATTATTGAAAAATTTTTTTTTTTTCAATAGCTACTGAAAGAAACAATTTCAGAATTATTGAGAGGAATTTTAGAATTTTTACAATTCATAAAAAAAAAAAAAAGAATTGGTGAAAGAAATAATTAATGAAAATTTATCATTAAGAGGAAAAAAAGAACTTCAGAATTATCAGAACAAATTTGAGAATAAACAAAAGAAAAAATTTATTTGAAAACAATTAAAAATTCTAATTTAATGAAAGAAATAATTTCAGAGTAAATAAAAATATTAAATAATTTAGGGAACCCTTGTCTAATAATGAGAAATACTGCGGCTTCATGAAAAGTTTTAATTTGGTCCGCAATGTGTGTGCCTGAAAGGTTCAAGACTCCCAATCTAATGGAATAGCCACAGTGCAATTTTAAAAAAACATTTCATTTATAAAATGAAGAAAATTATCATATGATGATGACGATAAACTGCTTTCATCAGATTCAATGCTGTTGCATCTTTCAAACTTAGAACTTTCTCCGTCAAACTTAGAAGTGAAAATTTGATTCGGAATGATATTTATTTGTTTTTGTTTTTCATACTTAATAAAAGTGATATTGAGAGAATATATTCCCTCGATTTGCTCAATCTGTTTGTGATGCTGTTTATTTTGATATTTTGCGATCTTTCTCAAATTTCCAATATTTTTGAGGGTACACATGTCCCTGAAAATAATTTGTGACTACCTTATTTAGTTATAATTACTTGAGAGATTGATGCAGGAATAAATACTTTTCAGTTCAAATCGCTGAAATGTTACAGATTTGATGAATAAAGTTTATGATAATTTGTCTTATTTGTATTATTTTCAAATCTGTTACTTGTTTTTGCATTTTTATATCTGCATGTAATTTATGGGATAAATAACCCTATTTGTCTTGTTGCTGTAATCTTAGGAAACTAGTTGCGGGTGTCTATTTTATTTGTTACAAATCAATTATTATTTGTAATTTTTTGATATGGAATTTCGGGGAAGGGGGGAAAAAGCCTGATTTGAGAAAATCAAATGTTTTACTGCAGAATGGAATTTTGCCCTACTTTGATTATTTTTTGGCGAACCAAAAAAGTTTTAAAATTTTAATTTATGTTGATTTTCTTTTGATTAAAGTTTTTCACACGATAAGACAAGCTGGGTATCACATTAATTTTGCCGCCTAGGCGTTTTAGTTTTTTTTTTCTTTGTGTTAAACGTCTTTGGTTGTTTAGTTTCTGAAAAATTCTTTTTCTTGTTAAAGAAATTTTTTTTGACAAGTATGCCTGTTCAGAAATATTGTGTAAGCAGGTGCAATAACATGTAATCAAATGACTCGAAGAAATTTGAATGATTAGCTTTGGAAGGACTTGACAAATCTCAGGCTCCAAGATAACTACCGAAGTGTTATTGGAACCTAAAATTTTTCTACTTGTGACTACCGAGTTGGACCCTGAAGACTACACAATTTTTTTGGAATTTACAACAGATGTCTTCAAACAGGGAAAGAGTCAGGTATTCATCTTCAAGTTCCAGAAAATTTGGGGGGGGGGGGAGATGTTTGGCTGCTAAGAAATTTGACTGCCACTGAAAATGCTTTTGATTTGTCAAACCTTGAGCCAAAGATAAAACTTTTGGACGATTTACAAATTTTTTTCAAACTTAGTACCTTTCAATGTATATCGAGATGCATTTATATCAATTGTACAACACACAGTTCAATCTTTTTTTTTTTTGTGCTACCATTTTGTGTTCGCTAAAAAAATATATAAAGAACTACAGTTATTTCGAGCTATTACAGTTTATTTCAGAGTTATGTATATGGTGATGTTTCCTTTGTTTCCCTCATGAATGATAATCATCATTTACAGAAGTTTGCTTTTATTTTCTACTTGCAATCACAACTGAAACTTGGTGTTGTGTGTGGTTGAAATCAACTAGTTTCATTAGTACTAGCAGTAAGCGAAAGTAGTTGATGTGTCAATGTTGTCACTGTGCTTGCTAAAAAAATATTTCGTTAAGAAGCAATTGAATAATAAATGTTACGATGGTGTCACTGAGTCCAATAATCTTGTATGGAATAAATTACTTTCATGTTATCTTTAGTTCTGTGCATGTTGCTTACTTATTGCCATTAATGCTCGTGTTGGTCTTTTTTAGTGAGAACTTTTCTCACTAAAAAGATTGTTTTGCGTTTTTTCATGAAGTGCCATGGAATTTGCATCAATTTTTTTCTATTTTTCTATACACGTATGGGGAAAATGAATGCTGAACGATACTATATGCATATTTGGCGTTTAATATTTTCTGAATGGCAAATAAGTTTAATTCATTGATCAGTGGGGAAATTTACATTATCATCTGCTATAACATTGTCATTTTTTAAGCATATGCGATTATGATACGGTTATGCTACGCAATAAGGTTAGCACGTATGTATGTATAACTTTATTTCGCAACTTATGTTTGATGCTTGCTTCTCTTGTTCTTCATATATATGGACATGTAAATGTATCTAGGGCATATGAATGTTTTGTAGAGTTTTCTTCATGCATATTTCGCTCAAATCGCAATTCGGTTTGTTTATTGTGGGTTTTCATGTGCAGTATGAAATGACTATCCGTTTTTTTCAGTCATTTACTGAGAACACTTAATGATTTTTTTCTTCATGTGCAGAAATATGCTATGTAAACGTGTGTGTGTGCACGCGTGTGGTTTTTAGATATATTAGTGTGTGTGTCGTGTGATAAAATATATTGATTGGCTTTCTTAAATTGGCATGTTTTGTATTTCTGTGATAATGGCATTCTAGTGACCGTTTGGGGGGGGGGAAGAATTGTGTTTGAACCTGCAGCCATTGTTCCATTAATCTTACATCTATATCAATGTATGAATATAAAAGACATTATATATATTTGACACATGTTTCAGGGTGACATTTTTTTTTTTCCTGTTTAATACAAAGTGGGTTTGTTTGAGAATAAAAATGATGTTTCTTTTTCTTTTCGGCTCATTTCATTTAATTTCCTCCTTTTTTTTCCAAGTTATTTATTTTTCTTCCGATAAAGGCAAAAGACACTTTTTCGCACAATATTTTTGGTACATGGAGCCTTAGAAATTCACAAATTATACTATGTAACAAAAAAAACCTTTGTCCTTTGTTCCAGGTTGTAAAGTTGTGATTTCTGTGGCTTGCTTAGCCCCGAATGATTATTCCCCCTCAAAATTTGTTTTTGTGGTAAGGAGATTGATATTTGTGTACATTTTTACCATTGGGTGACTGGAATATTGAAAATGACATTTAAACAAACTTTTCGCACTGGTAGTAATTTTAAAAATTTGTCACGTATCTAGACATTTAACATAAGTAAAATTCAGAGTTAAAATTTTAAATTAGAAAAATAATGGGGGAGAGAGACACTCTCCCCACACTCTGCCGTTTTAACATTTGCGGAGCGGCCTTTTCGAAGAACATTTGCGTTTCATGTTATACCATGCATTCTTTGATGAAAATTGTTTGTATTGGTGTGTACTATCACCTCTTGAACTAGGAGTGAAGTGCAATGATTGAATATTTGTAGGCCTGTTGCACTCTGTGGCGAGACATTTAACGGGGAGATCGACTCGTATTCGCACCTCAAAGTTGGGAACCACAGAAAAACCAACTTCAGCCGACTACCACTATGGCGATGGTGGGGTTCGAACCCAGGCCTTTGCAATGCAAGTTCGTCACTATGACCACTCAACCACCACAGCGGCAGGAAATGCTAAACCAGACATGTACCTCAACGTAGAACTGCATTGCGGGTTATTTAAGGGATCTGGAACTGTGCATTGGGTCACTCGAGTGGTCTGTAAATATACTGCGGGTCACACAAGTGATCTTAGAATGAGTGGCGTCTGAACTTATTGGCATAGTCCGGGGCCTCATGATAATAAGATATGGTTAAGATTTTCGATATTAATCATGCCATTGGTTACCTCTAATACTCCTCTACATGTACCTATAACCTACTCCTAACTAGCTCTAGAAAAAATTATTTTGCCCGGGGGCCTAGGATGCTCTTAAGACAGCCCTACTGGTAATGCACGTCATCAGGTCACTCAAGTGATATGGAACAGCACTGCTGGTCACTTGAGTGTTGTGGAACGGCAACGCGGATGAAGTGATCTATAGATGTGTGCTGGTTAATTCATTTTTGAAAAATTAGGTTTGAGGTCGTGGCAGTGCCGTCTTTATGCATGGGCCCACTGGAGCACCCCTCAGAAGGCCTCAAGTGCAGAGGTGTCCCAAGGAATCTGGCTAAAATTTTCGAGCGTTAACATGTCTCACAGATAAGGGGGGAAGCCTCAGAAGACCCTGGGTCCATAGGCGGAGATAGACTTGGAAGGTCGGGGGGGGGGGGAAGATGATGATGTGTCAATTCATATATACATTTGATCAGTCGACGCCACCTTTGACGCGAGAGGAGGCAATGCCCCCCCCCCCCCGTATCTTCGCCCATGCCTAGGTCTCTTGTAACGTCAGATATCTCCAAGAGTTCACTGCTGTTAACTTGGGCCCCAACACGGGCAAATTGATTTTTTGGAGTCCCTACTTGGCGAATTACTGAAAATTTCAGACAGTTCTCATTTTTTGCGAGGGAGGCTTCCGGGCTGGGCCGTAATTAGGAAGGGGGCGAAATTCGGAAAGGTGCCGTTTTCTTTCCTGCTTTAGGAGCAAACTTAAAATTGCGCATTAGTAGAAAGAACTTGAAAATTTTCACCTCAAAAAAATTAAATTCATTTTCTGTTTTTTACTTCATGTTATTTTCAAATTAAATTAATTATTTTTCAATCGATTAATTTATTTTAATTTTTTAATTAATTGAGAAAAATGTAAATTCTATTGTAGGTTTTGTGTTCTTTTACAAATGCCAAAATTTGCGTACTTTTACAAAAAAACAACTGGGAAATCGCCCTAAAAGTTGGTTGGAAAAAAAAATTAGATTAAAGATAATTCCTTTCTCTCTCCAAAGGTAATCCAAGATATGAAAGTGCAGAAAAATCTTCATGATTCCATCCAATCGCTTTCGTCATGTTACGCTCTTATCGTAAGCACATATCACTTGTACACCACTGCTACCCAATCGTACATGCACTTCCAAGATATTTCTCTTATAGAATTTCTTACAAATTGGTGCCGCCCGGAAAGTTCTTTCATACATTATGCGTGGCCATGACGTATCTATGATGCCATAGTTATGCGTGGTTTGTGTTCGAGAAGTTTTGTCATATTTCTTCCCATATCAGAAGTAAACTTGGCAGATGCCTGAAGTTTTGTGTTATGCAAATACCTGCCTGCTCTCTGCTGGAAAACTTGTCTAACGAAAGATCGGTTAGCATTCGTACCTCGGAATTGGAAAACTGAAAAAAAAAACAACTCGCTCTAATCAACCATCACTGTGCCACTAGTAAGGTTCAAACTGGGATCATTGCGATACGAGTTCATCATGATGATCGCACAGTGGCTATCACATACTACTACTACTAAACCATACATGTACTTCGTCCATATTCCTCTGCGGAACCTCTAACCAATTGGTACATGCTGGAATGTGCGTGTACGCGTAGTGAATCCTGATGTGAAGTTTGTTTCTGTGTAATGCTTGTTATGTGTAGCGCTGCCATCTGCCACCAGCTTTTTCTAAATATGAGTGAAGTGTAATGATTGTATCGTTGTGTAGGCCTGCTGCTCTCTGTGGCGAGACTTTTCAATGGGGAGATCGGCTCGAAGGTGGGAGCCATATCACATACTACTGGATTGCAGACGTACAAGCAAAGGGTGAAATGAATCCAAAAAGTTTTGGCAACCGCTGCTTCAAACGAATTGGTGTGTGTCGGAAATTGTCGTATGTGTCCATAAAGCATTCAAGTATGTCTGAAGGCGTGTTTGAAATGCCACTACTCATTTTCCTCTCTAAGCACGAAGTGAAAGTGGCAGGTGTATGAATCGATTGAAACAATTTTTAAGTTTGATGGTCTACCGCAAAGGTCTTCAACCTTTTTCTAGACGCGAGCACTGCCTGCATCCATCATCGAAGGAAGAGCACCCTTACCGCAAGTTTGACATACGGCGGCATAAAATTGTGACGATTTTTAATCATTGAATGTAAATTTGTACAAGGTGTTTAATTGGGACGGTGATCAGGAGTGCTCGCTAGCAGGAAATTGGACACAACCATCGAGCACTTTGAGTACTTACTAGTCCCGCAAGCAACGGGTTCAAGATGCCTGGTCTACCGGCTTCCTTTGGGGAAACTGTTTGAAGGGTAGTTCTCTCTCTGGTCGAAGTTGAAAAACTTAGCAGGCATTGCCGCACAGTGTAGTACATGTATATTTATTTCTAGTAAAATAAATTCATGGGGTGTGTGTTTTATAACAAATGAAAATACATCAAGTGAGATGAACGGTAAAGACTAGTGCGAACAGGAGTTGTCAAACTTTTTCCATCCGCGGTGCCCACTTACCCTAATCAACACTTATCCGCGGCTCCCCAGAGCAGTTTAACATTTAACAAAGAATCTCTTTGATAATCCTTAGGGTTGCTCCGCGGTGCACTCGAAAAAAGTTTGGTGACTCACAGCTTGAGAATCCCTGGACTATGCTCAAATTGTATACAACAATATTTTTTCAAGGTCTCTAGGCTACAGTATCCTTAGACAGGTTTTACTGTACCACAAAAAAAAAACAACTAAAAATTAATATATATATGTAATAGGGGTGCCCGTAAAAAACATTACCTATACTCTGTTCGTTCTAACTTGGGTCCTGATGTAAATAAAAGCACGCGTGCGATGCCCAAAATGATTGGTTGAAGAACATTTCACCTTTTCTTACTGCGCAACACCGCCAAAAATATAGTCCTTTGTCGTTTGCAAAAATCCCCCCGTTGTTTGACCAGAGGGCCTTCGCTGGCAAACCAGGTGCCTCAAATACAAAAGGGACTTCGTGAAGATGAAATCCAGTTAAAATTTTCGAGAGTAAACGGTTAGATAGGCATTTCTAAACAGGTGGGGGAACCTCAGAAAAATTCCTTTGATGCTCGTAAGACGGCACTGCGTAGACCACGAATGTGTTGTTGTGAGAAATAAAAAAACAAATAACTGGAACTCTGCTTTAAAAAGCGATGAATATACATAGCGCATTTTTTTTATATTATTTTATTTCTTAAACATTCAACGGATTCTCAAAGTGTGTGTCGCGTTCGTGGCTCATCGCCAACCTTATTTGAGGTGCGTCGTAACGTGTTGGTGTATTGATGCTTGCTTATTCAGTTCTTTGAAAGTGGTCTCTTTTACATGAGGCCAGGTGTTCTTAAACTGTGAGCCTCGAACCTTTTTCAGGGGCGCCACGGAGCGATAACGCTGACAAAGGTTTTTCGAAAATACTTTTTTGTTAAAAAGCTCTAGGGAGCCGGCGGAGCTCGCGGATAAATATAGAATGGGGGAAAGGGCGTCTCGAGTGGAAAACATTTTGAGAACCCCCGTTAGGCTATTCTGGGCAGCCGCGGATAAACGATGACAAAGTCAAGGGGGCCACGGACGCCAAAAGTTTAAGAAACACTGTATTAATTGGACGTGTCATGAGTTAACAAACATAACGGTCATAACTTTTTGCAAGGAATGATTTCCCGATTCAGCTTAGTTTTAACACAAAATTATGCATTGTCAATAATATGTTATTGAAAACTGTAATTCCCTCTCTCATTTTCTGCATTTCAGAGTGCTATTGACTCAAGATTATAGGTTTTTCATTTCACCCAACTTTAGGAAAAACTTTTCCAGAACCCCATTTGTGTTTCATCTTGGGTTTTTTTTTAGGGCTCAAAAGCTGAGAGCAGATTTCCATCTTCTCTTATTTTGACACTGGTGACACATACACAAGCTAGTAGCTCTTGCGAAGGCACCTGCAGATAACGTGGCATTTCCAGGCACTCTAAATCTAGCCAAGTCTCCTATACATAAGGTGGTGTTTCTAAAAGCTCAAGCTCTACCTAAGGCGCCCAAAGAAAAAGCGATACTTCTTGGAGCTTGAATCCTAACCATTACTTCATAGGTTCACTGGGCTCTCTACAATAGGCTACCGAGCCTAATTTCTTCAGAAGGCGCCTTAGTCAAAGCTGTTGGTGGACCTTCAGAACAGAATGAGCATTTCGTGAACGCTATATCCTCAGAACTAAGGCACCTATATGAAAGGCATTTCTAGGAGCTCTACCGAGAACGATCAATAGCTGGGGAAAAGAAGTTACGGCAAGATTCTGTCCTTTAATAAAAATGGGAGCAGAGGCTGATCTGAACCTGCTTCCAGATAAAGAGCTTGAGAGCAATTTTCAAAAATGGTAATTGAAAACCCCCTCCCCACTTCCTTTTTTTTTGCTTCTCTTAAAGGACTAGTACAAACCCACAGAGTTGGAATTATATCTTTAGTCTATGTACAAACCCATTAACTGTGAAACTGTAAGTGGGGGAATGGCGCTGTATGCAATAATTGTTAAACGAAATAAGACATGAAGACATGGGTTTAAAATATTTAAGAGGAAGAAATATAAATGGAGATTTTTATTTTTCTCTCCCATCGCTTTAGTCAATGAAGGTAGAAAATGAAAAAAAAACATTTTCCCAATCAAGTTTTTTTCAAAGATCTAGTTATATGAGGGCAATGGGGGCCAATGTAGACAAAATTTTGTTTTTGGGAGCAATCGCTCCTTCGCCCCTACCACCCTCTGGCTACGCCACTGGGGGGAGGTACAACTGCCCCAGAGATTCATCGATTTCCAATTTTTATATTTTCTTCAAAA
This sequence comes from Pholcus phalangioides, assembly GCF_987345545.1. Taxonomy (NCBI): domain Eukaryota; kingdom Metazoa; phylum Arthropoda; class Arachnida; order Araneae; family Pholcidae; genus Pholcus; species Pholcus phalangioides. Next base: position 116,818,953 of record NW_028301608.1, on the reverse strand, counting down.
TAAAATCCCTATTAAATTTGAAATTACCGCGTCAAAATTTCGACTTTAGTGTAACTACTGCTGCTACCTGTTGGCGACTTTGAGAAACTCCAATTCGAATTTTCATTCCCAAATTCAATTTTTGGTTAAGTTTTTTGTCACTAGATAGCAGCACGAGTACGATATTCCTGCCGTGACGTGAACACGTTTTGAATTTCTTCCAATAGACGGCAGCACAACCATTGCGATAATAATATGTAGGGGCAATAAATGTATTATAAATATTGATCTATAAATATAAAAAAACTATTTTTCCACAAAAATCTTCACGATGTTGATATTTTAAAATAAAAATGATCAAACGACTGAAAAAATGAGAACGTAAACTTTTTCGATTCAGTTGATTGGCAACACGCATCTGGGGACTAGCATTGGACGGTTGCTTGAAGGTTATACTGGAGAAACGGCCTTTTAATTACTTGCAGAATCAAGAGGTAAATTGATTATTCATTTTGATTGCGTGTATTTTATTATTTACATAATCATCGGGACATTGTACATAAACAAACACAACTAGGCGGGTGTGGCGCCCTGGGCGATGAAGTAGGGGGGGAGCGCCAAATTCACCCTTAAACCTTGCTGCTCCTACATTACACGCAGGGCCGCAACTAAAAACTTTGTCGCCGGAGGCAAGCGTGCATTTTTGCGACCCCGTGTAATGTAAAAGGAGCAGTTAAAAGGGTGGATTTCGCGCCCCTCCTAGTTCATCGCCCCGAGCACCAGGGCTGCAACAGTGAAGGGGGGGGGGGAAAGCAGACTCACGGCCCTGATAACACGGGGTGCCAAAAACGCATGCTTCCTCAGATGTCAAAGTATCTAGTTGCAGATCTGCAACCAAGGGCAGAACTTGTTGGGTGGGAGGGCTTCTTATAACTAGAGTCATAGATGCTAAAAACTCCTACTAATAAAGTATGAGTTTTGACGGACACCCCCTCTAAATTATTGGGGGAGGGGTAAAAACAGCTATAGTTTAATCTCAGGGTTCACAGCTGAGGGCCAAAGGGTTCCATTCGGCTCGTGAAAGGTGTTCTGGTAGAAAAGTATCGTTTTAACTACACTCTCGCTTAAGCAAAATGTTTTTGGGAGCTAAGCATTTTTCTCCCGAGAAAAGAAGTACAAAATTTTGTCTCTTGATTCTTATCAACGTTTTTGATGCAAAGGCTGACGTTCTGAAAAATTTTAGGTTTGTCAAACTCAAATGATTGCACATAGAAAATTTTAGGCGCTATTTCACCTATTTCTCGGTCACCTTGACCTGAGATGTGCATGCATTGAATTTTTTCAGATATTGTCCAACATCTTTAATGCTTGTATGTTCTTACTCATGTGTAATATAGTGGCAGAAAAATGTCTGAAGGACACGCTTCTAGCGGAATGAAATTCACGGGATGGAGGAAGTACATCAACACGTACACTATCAGAGGAAGGGCAAATGTAAGTCTTTTTTTGAAGGGACGTTCTTGCTGTACTTAATGTTTTGGATGTATAGGTATCTCTCACTATAATGCGATTGTGAAAACTCGATTTTAGAAATTGCAACCTGTAAAATTAGTTCTATAGTTTGATATTATTCCTGAAAACGGGTTTGCAACTTAGAGGTATGACATAATTAAAATGATGTAGATGAGTCAAATATGGAAGAAACGCCCAGATCCATCTCACCAATAAACATCTTTTGGTGGGACATCGACAGTGCATCAGCAGAATTTTAATCACAGAAAACTTTCTCAATGAATTTAGAATTGTAATACTTATGAGAGGTTTTCAGAATTCTCCAGTTTTGCGAATTTCCTATAGACTAAGAATGTTGGTTGTTGGCTGAATCTCGACTGCTTTCATTAAAAAAACAAATATCATGCTATTCAGAAAAGTATACACTCACTCACTAGAATGCAGTAGCGAGTAGCTCCAAACGAACTTGAATGTGATTGCAGCGTGGGTTAATGAATGGAGCATGGTCTTCAGTGGTTGCGCATTTTGGTTGAATGGTATTTACTATTCCTGATGTAACTACGGTCACCAATTTGAAAATTCTTATTGACAAGCGGCTTAGATTTTCTAAACATCATTCAGCAGTGGCCAAAAAAGGGAATAGAATACTTGGTTTCATTTTCAAAAACGTGTCTTCGTGTTCTACTAAAATCATTCTTCCGAGGCTTAGTTCATCGTGGACTGAGTATGCTGTAAGGTTTTGGAGACCATACATATAGAGGGACATAGACTTGGTTGAGGGGGTGCAGAGAAGAGCTACGAGTGCTCTTGTTGGCACGAGGCTTGAGCTATGAAGAAAGACTTGATTTCTTGATTATGTCAACATTGCAAGCTCGCAGGTGTTGGGGGGGGGGAGAATATATGATCGTAATGTTTAAAATTTTCAATGAGATGGATAGGATGGATGATGAGTTATTCATACACAGTCGATCAACTGGTTCAACAAGTGGGACACCAGTATCAATTGGTAAGAGACGATTCTAGGTAGGTATTGCAAGGAGTTTTTGCCTAATAGGGTTGTTAGTAAATGGAATAGCTTCCCCTCGGGGGTAGTAAATTCTAACGCAATGGCCACGTTTAAAAGAAGTATGATAGACATGTTGGGTAAATTGAGAAACTATTCATATTTAGATAAGACTACCATAATGTTTTTTACAGGCACCCCTATTACATATATATATTAATTTTTAGTTGTTTTTTTTGTTTGTGGTACAGTAAAACCTGTCTAAGGATACTGTAGCCTAGAGACCTTGAAAAAATATTGTTATATACAATTTGAGCATTTGCGCTATTTCTTTTGAGTAGGAATTCCACTAGTGGTTAAAAAAGTGGTTATAGGCAGTATCGTCTTTTATATAGGGTTGCTGTATTGGTTACATTTGACATCCATATTTTTCATGAGCATAATCTTTTCGGGTACCTCATAGGGCAATTTGCCCATTGTATTTATATTAGTTGGGGGGGGGGGCGCAGAAGTGAAGAGTATCAATTTACTCATGCATCCTAAATTGACGAGATTCATTTGCAAGTTCGAAGAATTGGTTCATTCAAAAAATTATTTTGCTTCTGGAAGTTTTATAGTTTATTTTTTCTGAACAAAACCCCTATTGTGCTACCTTACGAATGTTAATTTTTTAATTCACTTTATGAGATTTTTGGGGAACCTATTGATCACATGAAGTGAGGGACACCTGTGCAGTGCATCATTTTTTAATGAGATGGAAGGTCATGCCGTATGTATATCATTATTTTACAAATTTCAGCTTTGATAGTTTTGAAGGTGAATAAATGTCTCTTCTCTCTCCCCCGCATTAATAAACTCCTAATGTCTTTTTTCATTCAAAATCATTGCTCGTGGGATGCAATAGTGACACAACTAAAAAAGCAGGTTTTGAAATGAATGAAAAATTCAGTTTTCCCCGATGAAATAAACCAGAGAATGCAGCTGCGACATTTTTGCCATCTGATGGTAAAACAGTGAATTAGACCGACCATTATGCATGCCACTGTTGCTGCTGAGATGATTTTAAAATGTTGAAGTGTGTGCAATAACTCATCTCAAAAATAGTAATTTTTGAGCTATGTTGTGAGTGCAATATTATGGGTGTCAATGAGGACAAAAGGGACATGTGGTTTACCCTTAATCCATTGTGTAATGAACATTATAAAAATGATTCTTTTTTATTTCATTAAAATATTATTAAGGGCAATACCTGAGACAAATCAGATTTCTCTTCTTTTTCATTTGCAATATAAAATGCCCTACTGCATGAAACAATCGTGGACAACGTTGTCATTCAGATGTGTTTTCACTTCATATCATGAGAAAAATTTCTCTAACAGTTATCAGGATTTCAGTTTTTTTCATGCAAATTTTTTTTTGTGCATTTTTGAAGCTTCAGAAAGTGTTTCCACTTTCTTTCCTTGAAGCATTTTCACAATGTCCCAATCTGGTCATATTTCACCCTCTGGATTTACAGCATTTTGAAATAAAGCATTTTTGCCTTATTAAAATAAAGGCGAAACGCAAATAAAAACAAAACAATTCCTTTCCTCAGTTCTTGGTCAGTTTATTTCAAAATTCGCCCGATTCATAGTTATCAGCTGAAGGACTTTCTCAAGGAGATCTATGGCATATTAAGAAACATAATCCATACGGGACAAATCTATTCTAACTCATCACAATTGCTGAATTAAAAAATAAAAAAACTGTCCCTTTTAACTTATCACAAACCTGTGGCATGTGCTGGCCTTTTTTTTTGTCATAGCAGCCTACACAAGAGGGTTTTCCATAATATTTCAAGGCCACATTGGGAGAAGAAAAACTGTTTTACACTCGAAACAGCAATTTTAAGCTCAAAGAGGGACAAAAATTATACAGCTCTATTCTTTTTTTTTGGTGAATAAATTTTGAAATGTGTAATTTTTTTTTCAGATTACATTCATAACGTATGGCGTTCTGATGAGCGTGGGTCTGTTCATGTATCTCAAGCCGAAAAAAAAGGCAATTGAATCATAATTGCACTAATTATGAAAACCGAAAAATTTGTGTGTAGATATGTATCAGTATATTGTCAGAAGCTGTTTTCCATTAAAATTGTAGATCGTATGCACCATTGTATTTTAACTCTTTTCTAAAGGCTCGCATTTCTCTTCGAATCGTTCTTGTAGATGTACCGCGAGAGGTTTTTTCTCAGTCCAATACACCAAGGAAATACTTTTTCTGGATATTGTGCCAGATGACTTTTTCCACTTTGACATAATATCCAGGAAAGGTCTATTTCATTGATACTACAGTACATGTATCTCGTACAAATTCCCCTGTGGAATTGATAGGGCCAATTGGGATAAATGCACATTACAGAGTAAAAATGCATTAGATATGGGTGAATCGGGTGATGAGTTCCGAACAGTCAATTTGAAGTGCTGTTGAAACTTCGTGAATGAGAAATGTACATTTTTACTTGAGAATCACTTGAATTTGTCACCGTAGAAAACTTTGTTTTTGACATTTTTTGTTTATCTGCCGTTATTTTTTAACATTGAATTATACACACAAAATGTAAACTTTATATTTACCCATATTATCATTAGGCCGGGATTACATTGTAAAACTGCTTTTATAAAACTTTACAACCAATAAGCTGATTGGTTGCATTTGCCTGAATGTAATTAGTTTATTGATTGTATTTTTAAAACTTTGTTTATTAAACTTGAAAAATGCAACCAATAAGAGGATCAGTTAGGTGTGCTTAGTGTAATACTGGCCTTACGTTCGAGCAAATTCAACCCATAATCTTGCTGGTTGAATTTTTTACAAAACTTTTATAGTGTAATTCCAGCCTAAAATAAAGAAAATTTTCAAGTTGCTATGGCGACTGGGATTTGTCAAGCCTTGTTTAACGGCTATGACATATTTAGAGTAATACAGTAATTTGATGCATTATACATAAAACTCCAAAAAATAAATTCGAGTTAGATTCAAAATTTGTACTTCCAACATTTATTATTGCTAAAATTTATTACAAAAGAAAGAAAAAAACATAATACAAATGAGCTTCAACAAATTCCGATTAAACATGTAAGACTGGCAGAACATCAACCGTATTAAAATGTTCTCCATCGCTTGGTTCTTTTCTGGATTAATATAAATACTATAACTATACGATCAAAAAAATGTGCACATCATTCGGTATTTTCAGACTGCAAAAAAGATGACTGACAGATCTGGAATGTATGAGTAAGTACACCAACATGTTCACACGTGTAAAGACACTTTCAACTCGATTGAAAGTTCTAGATTAAATATTTACTCTTTTACCAAATTTTTTTGCACTTCAAATTCTATCCATCATTGAAAGCACATGCTCTGGATAAAACAAGTTTCATATTTAGTTTTAGAAAAACAAATGGTCACAACCACCTGCTACGATTTGTGTTCGAGAAAAAATTGTTTTCAGGAGATACATTGATAGGTTCGATACAATTAATAAATTTGTGCAGGGGTTTAAATAATGAAATCACTTTATGATCAATATACATTTTGATGTTTAGCTTACACGATTTCAGATTCAGGAATTTTCTGTTCATTTCACCATCTTAGAAATTTGTCTGTTTAAAAAAAATGGAATTTCTTTTCACTTTTAATTAAGAGCAAAACAAAAATCACTTTTTAGCAGCACACAGTATTTATATAACTTTTTTTTCCCCATGTGTGTATATATATATTTCATTTCTCAAAAGACAACATTTATTAATACTTTTACACATGTAACATGCAAAATAAGTCTCCGAGTAAGACTAGAATTTGTTCTACTACAAGTCCATATGATGAAGAGAAAAAAAAAATCCCATCTGCAGTCTGTGCTCTGAAAAATGCTGTAAAATATTTAAAAAAAAATTAGACTTTAAATAGTTATTAATTTGAATCATCACATTTAATATTTCCGTTGAAAACAAAATACAAGATTTCAAACACAATAAAACCCTTCTTTTATGGCCAAATATATAATAAGCTCTATATACACTGGTGAAATAAATTAAGAGAATTTGCATATTTTATCGAATTTCATGAAAAGAACTGAACGTAAAACCACTGCTTCTAGACAAAAATGCAAATCTTGTACGTCAAATACGTAAGCATACACGTGTGTGTGTGTAGGCGGAGCCAGTAGAGAAACAGGCTTTATAAGCTAAGACGCATTTCGTTCGCTAGCACACCTCGGCGAATTTCTTGGTGTTATTTTGCAGCAATCGGTTAATTTCAAATTGTAACAGTAAAAATGAGTAACCACCAACGCTTAGATGATGGAATGAGGTGGCAAATTGTGGGGAGGCTAGAAGCAGGCCAATCTCAAGTCCAGATTATGGAAACAGTTCCAGGATACCGGATCCATCGAGAGAAAGCCTGGACAAGGTCGTCCAAGAGCCATGACTGCCAGAGAAGATCGCTATTTGTCGATTATAGCGAGGCGTAACAGGAGTGCTACAGCTTCTCAGCTCCCTCGTGACTTGTATGCAGCCACAGGAACCCGTGTATCAAGGGTGACTGTTTCCAAAAGACTTCATGAGAGAGGATTGTTTGCAAGAACTGCTGTTTGCGTCCCACTCACTTCTACGGACAGGAGAATCCATTTATCATGGTGCAGAGAGATTGGAGTATGGATCAATGGGCGACCGTTCTCTTCACTGATGAAGAACTTCACTAGAACTACTGTACCAAGTCTGCAAATTCTCTTAATTTCTTACACCAGTGTATATATATTTTCAGAGCTAAAATAGGATTCCCTTTTTCCTCTACACTTGCCTCCCTCTTTTACAGAAGAATTTTTTTTCAAGAGTGGTTTTACTGTATTTTTGACATACCATTTCCCCGATAACAAGACCTGACCAAAAAATAATCCATAGCTTGATTTATCAGTATGCTCCCAATATAAGTCGTTTACCCCAAAAATAAGCCTCAGTCACAATCATCAGCCAAACAAATGTGTTTGTTATGTCTGTCGTTATACACAATGGGTGTGTGGAATTATAAAGTAATAATACTCTTGTATTTATATTCAAAATAAATTACAATACAAATTATTCATTATTTGTAAATACCCAAAATGGCAACTTTGGACAACAGATACACTCCCAGGGTATAGAAATTGAAAGGAATGGCTGCTATCTCTTGATATTGTTACAAATAAATTATCAAAGGACTGTTTTTCATGCAGAAATTAATGAATGTATTGAAAATAGAATGGGGAGAAATGAGTTTGGCAACTTCATCAAGCCAACCTTGTAAAACGTCTAAGTCATGATGAATTCACTAATAAAGCTCAGCCTTCACCAATACATTATGATGAGCAGGCTCATTTTAGGAGAGCACTGCTGTTGAGAAATTTGACGCCAATGATTCTACAGTAAGTAAAATCACAAAAATTTCAAACATGAATTCATGGATTTTGGGGAAAAAAACGAAAAGACATCTCAAAATAAGCCTTAATACAAGACCAACTCTTATTTTCAGGGAAACACAGTACAGTGAGAAACCTAAGACGGAAACCTGTCTTGAACAGAATAGAAAAATAGTACAATGTATAATAGTGTATAATGGATAACTGGTGTTTTTTAAAGTTAAGAGATACTTCTCGGAGACGAAAACTGTCTAATGCAGATACAAACAGCATATTCGGTCTATTTTTAGATGAGAAACATCTGCTGAAACAAAGAATTTTTGGCCAAGTAGTTAAGTCGTCCTGATCCTTTTTTGTTTTAGGGAACTCTTACTTCTTGGAAAACAATGAATGATTATTCATTATCTAAACTGGAAGTAAGGGAATTGGGCTACTATTCAAAATTTAGCAAAAGCCTGTTTAGCACTTCATTTATGATGGAAATGGTGGCTTTTGTTAGAAAACACCATTAAAAATGCTCAGGTAATTTCCATTTAAACTACACTCATGTGCATAAATTAAAGATAATTCAGAATCACATGGAAATCGAAATCTAAAGTAAAAATTTCACCTGTAGAATTATCACACACATCTGCAAGAATGATATGAAAATTTCAGGAAGCCACCAGATGATGCCGATAGTACGTCACAATGACGAGAGTGTAAGAGGGGGGGGGGGGTATATAAGGAATGGTGGCAAAGAAGTAAAATTGTTCACAAGAGTTCTGTAAAGCACTCAGTGCCATAAGCGAATAGTTATGACACAGAGGACGCATGTGGATGATTTTTTACGTGGTAGAATTATCGGCCGCCTGGAATGTGGGCATACTCAGATGGAAGTATCCGAGGAACCTGGAATTGCCCAAAGTGTCATCTCTAGGCTTTGCCAACGATTCCAAGATAACGGAAATGTCAGTAGACGTTACAGTACAGGTCGCCCCCGAGTTACAACGCCGAATGAAGACCGGTATTTGGCAGTAACTGCCAAAAGAAGCAGACTGAGCACAGCATCCGACCTGTCTCGTCAGCTATCTGCAGCCACGGGTACCACAGTTTCAAGGCAAACTGTGTACAGACGTTTGGGAGATATTGGTCTATATGCTCGCAGGCCTGTCAGATGTGTTCCGCTCACGGCAACTCACTGTCTGCAGCAATTAGCCTGGAGTAGAGAACATGCAATGTGGACATCGTCACAGTAGGCTTGCGTGATGTTTTCCGACGAGTCCAGGTTTAGCTTGCAATCTGATTCACGTCGGACTTTCATATGGAGAACGCCAGGTACCCATTACCACCAAGACAACATCATTGAACGACACCGTTATGGTGGTGCAGCATTGCTCGTTTGGGGTGGAATTATACTGGGTTATGTTCAAACCAGAATCATGAAAGCCCAAATTTATCGGGACATCATTCTGGAACAACATGTACGTTTGTTTAGGGGTGCCATGGGTGCAGAATTTGTGTTTATGGATGACAACGCCCGTCCTCACGAGCAAACATCGTAAACGAATGCCTTGAATCTGAGGATATAACCCGTATGGAATGGCCAGCATTCTCACCTGACTTGAATCCGATAGAGCATGTGTGGGACATGCTTGGCGGACGAGTTGCAGCCCGTCAACCACCTCCTACATGTGTACCGGAACTTCGGAGAGCATTGCTTGCTGAGTGGAATGATCTTCCCCAAGATCAGATCGATAATTTGATAGTCAGCATGCCTAGGCGTTGTACGGACTGTATTTCATCGCATGGGAGACATACAATGTATTAACCATCATACCAACCATGTAATAGTAAGAGTTTTTGTAAAGGAGATATTTTTTACAATTGCTCCAGGGAGCAAAAATCATAGTTTTTATGAATGGTATCATACATACACCATCGTTTTTGTTCTTCATCTTTTGTTTAATAAATGGGCTTTATGAATAAGTAACGTTTGTTTTGTTTCTGAACCTTTATTTGCCTGGAGCTGGCATTATCCTCAATTTATGGACACGAGTGTAGTTCGGAAGAGAAATGAGGGAGACTTGAATTATATTGCTTACAATTTAGCTATGCTGTGTTTTTGCATTTCATTCAGCGTAGAGATGGCGACCACTACAAGAAACACGTACAGTATTTGATTTAAAACAAAAATGGGGGTCATAGAGACAACAGAAAAGCAAAATTTAAAAGTTACAGAGAGATGTAGAATCTTTCTTTCATAAACGTTATTGGTTGTTGATCTCACTGTCACTATTTTTAAGTAGGTATACAATTTCTCACACCCCAAAAAAAAAAAAAATAAGCACGCGCACACACACATATATATAAATAATTTCACAATTTATAAAAATGGAACATATATATGTATTTCTACGTATAGAGAAACGTTCTTGATGTACCCCCCGTTTTCAGATTCTTGGAATGTGCTTGAGAACGGTGGTGTAAATATAGGTCATGCTGTCTGTGTGTGTGGGAGCGTAGAGAAGAAACCCATATACTCGCACCAGTGGAGGTTTGTCTTTTGCAAAGGGTGGCAGCAGCTCTTATCTGCTCTCACCAATTTAAATAAATCCACATTTTTCTTAATGTTATAGAATTGCTACTGGGTCTACGTGTCATCATCTTAATTTAAATACTACACATTTAAATACCACAAATATATATATATAATATTTATTCTTGACAAAAGTGTTTGTTCTATTGCTCTATTCAAAAGAACGTTTTATACTGAAGTTTAACTATTAGTGCATTAAACATGAAATTTCAAATGTGTCTGTTTAATATTTGTTGGTTTACAGCAGTTAGGGCGATATTCTCAGAACTGAAATTTCACAAAACGACAGAAATAAATTGCTGCATATATTTTTGTGTGTGTGCGTGCACCTTTATAAAATGGAAACCTGTCTAGCACAAAAAATAATTTCAGTCTCTTGACATTCCGTTTTATACAGATTTAACTGTATTATCATCATATCCTTATCTCAAATGATGCAAGAAAACATAAGCAATGTGGATGTAAGTCCCTTTGACTTGAAATTAGTCGTACACAGTGAGAACTATGCCAATGTTCAACTGCTCGTTCGTGGATTACCACTGGTCAGCAAAACATTTCAACCAATTCATATAGACTGTACAGAATTTTAGATTTATTTTAAATATTACACCACATGTCTCTATGCTAGATTTTATTTCTGTCTTAGCCACAAGAAAGTCCTCAAATTATTTCTCCCATTTACCTATTTTTTTGTGAGTATGCAAATTACTTCCCCCTATTTCTGCCCATCTGCAGAATTGTTCAAATGCTTTCAATGTTCCCTCCCTAACTGTAAAATGATTTAACACTGATCTATGCAATTTAGATAACAATGTGATAAAGTGATTACGCCTGATTAGATGCAACAATAATTAATTGGGAAGGAAATAAAATATAGATTTTACATATCTTTCAACCTCTTTTACAAGTCTTAACAACCATGAACTTGACTGTATTTTATGAACTACTCATTAAAAATATACAGTGAAACGTAGGACCATCTTAAGAGTACCATGTGTCCCCCCCCCCACTCCAGGTCAGGTCAAGTGATTTTCCAGAGGCCCTATCTGGCAAATTTGCAAGCTCACTCTCAAAAATTTCGAGATCTCATTTTTGTGAGGCGACCAGGTAGGCCCATGCATTAAGACAGTACTGTTGAAACACTTATGCAAGGATACTCAATGATCCAGAGAAATGCATCATTATAAAAGAGTTATCGTAATAGATGGAATATATTAACAATATGAAAAATGCATCTGGACCATAGAAACATCAATTTGACAAAAGAAATTAAAAATTTGTTTCTGGTGTAAATTTACTATTTAACAGCCATGTCTCCATATCTTGTGTCTGAATCAAGGCTGGAAAAATCTATTATACCACCACGTGCTCGACACTAGTATATAAAACACTGATTGGGACATATTTTTATTATAGGCACACCTATTAAAAGATCTAATCAGTTTTGTTATACAAAGTTAATTTGTAAGCTTTAAATGGGAAATTTTAATCTGATTGATTGAGCAGATTAACTCAACTAAAGTTTGTGACAGTAATTAGCGAAACCCTCTGGCAAAAATAATATTTTTATCATAGTAAGAACATTTATACCGTATGAATTTTAGGATTAACTGGTAAGCTCGAATTAATTAGAAAATGTGGAACAAATTATTTCGAACATATGAGTTTGAAATAATGTACATGTTTGAAATAATTTCTTTGTCTTGTTACCTTCGTCTAAACTTTTGATCCAGGCTGACGACTGTCCCTCGGGTAGAATTCTTCTAGAGTACTGTGAGGTATTCGCTTCAGCAATTCTTTGGGGAAAATTCTGAGAAGCTGCCATCCAATATCAAGAGAATCAAAGACTGTGCGATTCTCATAATTTCCTAAGAGAATGGCAAAGTAAAAATGTATTGAATACTAACGATAGCATACATACCATTGATCTAAAACATAGTCTCCCAAAATTTTTCTTCCATCGCCCCCTTCATCAGAAATTTTTTCCTCTCATCGCCCCCCAGTGCAATCTAACCCATAGAACCCTATGTTAAATGAGTAGGTTCTATCGCCCCTTGGACCATTCCATCGCCCACCAGGGGGCAATATTGCCCATTTTGGGAAACACTGATCTAAAATATAACTGTACGATAGCATTTGTTGTTGTTGTTATTGTTTTATGTATGTATGTATGTATGTATATATAAGGGACGTGTGAAAGCACCAGCCTACTGAAGAAGCGAATTTTAATGAAAATAATAATAAAGCAACAAAAAACAAATGAGATTCATCAAGTATACCCAGAAAACTTCCCCATGGGGGTCCCCAGATTCAATTCGCTGAATTTCAGTGGGGCCCCACACTGGATATATCTTGGGCTACCGATGTGTTGCAAATTTTACAATGTTAAACCACAAAAATCAATGAGATACATTCAGGGGCACCGAATTACAACCTGCCAACATTTCCATGAAGCCCTGACCTGCAAGCTTGTCGGACACCCCCCTGTGAGAATTTTTCATTTTTATCAATTTTACAACGAATAAAATCCAGGGCCCCACATCCAGTAGCAGGGACACAATACGCAGATTTTTAGTGGGGCCCCAGACTGGCTATATCTCGGGTTTCGGCTGTGGCAAATTCTACAACAGAAAAGAATGAGATTCATCCAGGACCCCCAAAATGAAACCTGTAAACATAGGGCCCCCGACTTGGAAGCTTGTCGGTCATCCCCCGGAGCGAGTGCCATGAAAAATTTTCATTTGTATTCGTTTTAATAACGAATAAAATCCAGGGCCCCAAAATGAAACCTGTAAACATGGGGCCCCCGACTTGGAAGCTTGTCGGTCATCCCCCGGAGCGAGTGCCATGAAAAATTTCCATTTGTATTCGTTTTACCAACGAATAAAATCCAGGGCCCCCAACCATTTACCCGGGACACCAACTCGCATACTTTTGGTGGGGCCCCAGACTGGCTTTATCTCGGGCTTCCGCTGTTGCGAATTCTACAACAGAAAACAATGAGATTCATCCAGGACCCCCAAAATGAAACCTGTAAACATAGGGCCCCCGACTTGGAAGCTTGTCGGTCATCCCCCGGTGCGAGTGCCATGAAAAATTTTCATTTGTATTCGTTTTACCAACGAATAAAATCCAGGGCCCCAAAATGAAACCTGTAAACATGGGGCCCCCGACTTGGAAGCTTGTCGGTCATCCCCCGGAGCGAGTGCCATGAAAAATTTCCATTTGTATTCGTTTTACCAACGAATAAAATCCAGGGCCCCAACCATTTACCCGGGACACCAATTCGCATACTTTTGGTGGGGCCCCAGACTGGCTTTATCTCGGGCTTCCGCTGTTGCGAATTCTACAACAGAAAAGAATGAGATTCGACCAGGGCCCCAAAATGAAACCTGTAAACATGGGGCCCCCGACTTGGAAGCTTGTCGGTCATCCCCTGGTGCGAGTGCTATGAAAAATTTTCATTTGTATTCGTTTTACCAACGAATAAAATCCAGGGCCCCAAAATGAAACCTGTAAACATAGGAGCCCCGACTTGGAAGCTAGTTGATCATCCCCCGGAGCGAGTGCCATGAAAAATTTCCATTTGTATTCGTTTTACCAACGAATAAAATCCAGGGCCCCCAACCAATTACCCGGGACACCAATTCGCATACTTTTGGTGGGGCCCCAGACTGGCTTTATCTCGGGCTTCAGCTGTTGCAAATTCTACAACAGAAAACAATGAGATTCATCCAGGACCCCCAAAATGAAACCTGTAAACATAGGGCCCCCGACTTGGAAGCTAGTTGATCATCCCCCGGAGCGAGTGCCATGAAAAATTTCCATTTGTATTCGTTTTACCAACGAATAAAATCCAGGGCCCCCAACCAATTACCCGGGACACCAATTCGCATACTTTTGGTGGGGCCCCAGACTGGCTTTATCTCGGGCTTCAGCTGTTGCAAATTCTACAACAGAAAACAATGAGATTCATCCAGGACCCCCAAAATGAAACCTGTAAACATAGGGCCCCCGACTTGGAAGCTTGTCGGTCATCCCCCGGAGCGAGTGCCATGAAAAATTTCCATTTGTATTCGTTTTACCAATGAATAAAATCCAGGGCCCCCAACCAATTACCCGGGACACCAATTCGCATACTTTTGGTGGGGCCCCAGACTGGCTTTATCTCGGGCTTCGGCTGTTGCGAATTCTACAACAAAAAAGAATGAGATTCGTCCAGGGCCCCAAAATGAAACCTGTAAACATAGGGCCCCCGACTTGGAAGCTTGTCGGTCATCCCCCGGTGCGAGTGCCATGAAAAATTTTCATTTGTATTCGTTTTACCAACGAATAAAATCCAGGGCCCCCAAAATGAAACCTGTAAACATGGGGCCCCCGACTTGGAAGCTTGTCGGTCATCCCCCGGAGCGAGTGCCATGAAAAATTTTCATTTGTATTCGTTTTACCAACGAATAAAATCCAGGGCCCCAAAATGAAACCTGTAAACATGGGGCCCCCGACTTGGAAGCTTGTCGGTCATCCCCCGGAGCGAGTGCCATGAAAAATTTTCATTTGTATTCGTTTTACCAACGAATAAAATCCAGGGCCCCAAAATGAAACCTGTAAACATGGGACCCCGACTTGGAAGCTTGTCGGTCATCCCCCGGAGCGAGTGCCATGGAAAATTTCCATTTGTATTCGTTTTACCAATGAATAAAATCCAGGGCCCCCAACCAATTACCCGGGACACCAATTCGCATACTTTTGGTGGGGCCCCAGACTGGCTTTATCTCGGGCTTCGGCTGTTGCAAATTCTACAACAGAAAAGAATGAGATTCATCCAGGACCCCAAAATGAAACCTGTAAACATAGGGCCCCCGACTTGGAAGCTTGTCGGTCATCCCCCGGAGCGAGTGCCATGAAAAATTTTCATTTGTATTCGTTTTAATAACGAATAAAATCCAGGGCCCCCAAAATGAAACCTGTAAACATGGGGCCCCCGACTTGGAAGCTTGTCAGTCATCCCCCGGAGCGAGTGCCATGAAAAATTTCCATTTGTATTCGTTTTACCAACGAATAAAATCCAGGGCCCCCAACCATTTACCCGGGACACCAATTCGCATACTTTTGGTGGGGCCCCAGACTGGCTTTATCTCGGGCTTCCGCTGTTGCGAATTCTACAACAGAAAAGAATGAGATTCGTCCAGGATGAAACCTGTAAACATGGGGCCCCCGACTTGGAAGCTTGTCGGTCATCCCCCGGTGCGAGTGCTATGAAAAATTTTCATTTGTATTCGTTTTACCAACGAATAAAATCCAGGGCCCCCAAAATGAAACCTGTAAACATAGGGCCCCCGACTTGGAAGCTTGTCGGTCATCCCCCGGAGCGAGTGCCATGAAAAATTTTCATTTGTATTCGTTTTACCAACGAATAAAATCCAGGGCCCCAAAATGAAACCTGTAAACATAGGGCCCCCGACTTGGAAGCTTGTCGGTCATCCCCCGGAGCGAGTGCCATGAAAAATTTTCATTTGTATTCGTTTTACCAACGAATAAAATCCAGGACCCCCCAACCAATTACCCGGGACACCAATTCGCATACTTTTGGTGGGGCCCCAGACTGGATACATCTTTTGCTTCCGCTATCGAAATTTTTCAACGTTAAAGCAGCAAGAAAACAATGAAATCCATCAAGGGCCCCTGGAAATGAAAACTTTTTACTTATATGTGAAATCTTCCCCGGGTACCCCGACCCTGTGTTGGGAGCACTGCTGTTGTGTGTGTATATTATACATATATACCTCTCGGCATGGACCTCCTCCCCCCCCCCCCCACAAAGGAAGGGCTGACAGGGGCCACAACGATTCTTATCACTTTTTGATTTTTCACACTATAAATTAATCACAGAGGGGCCCCTGAAAAGCTGGTTTGGGGGCTCGAAATCTAAATTCCAGCCTAAGGGCTCTGCTGTAGGATGTAGGAGCCTCTTGGTACATGCACATAACATGGTCCCGATGGGTCAAATGGGTCCCGATATGTGAATATCGACCCAATATCGATATATGATATATGAATATATGAATATGAATGTACGATATATGAATGTGAATATCGATATATGAATCGAACCCACTTCCGTAACAGATTTCCGTCACTCAAAAATTTCACCCACTTCCGTCACTCAGTTGCTTAGCAACAGGCCCTTTTCGAGTTTGTTTGTGATTTTATATTATAGAAATATATATATATATATATATATATATAACATATATATATATATATAAATAAAACATATATATATATATATATATGGCACTTTCGATTACCTTGAGTGATAAACGTCTTTTCGAATTTGCCAAGGAATTCCAGGTACAGAAAATCTTCAGAAGTCAATGCTTCTTCACCAACGACAGCTTTTATGGCTTGAACATCTTTTCCTATAGCATAGCAGGCATACTAAACAATAATAATTAAAAAACAAGTAAATGAATTGACATAGACAAACATCCTCTTGACACATGAAATATACAAGATTATGCATGCTGATGCTACGAATGTGAAAATGAGTTACTTTCACATGTATTGCATAATGCGTTAGATTAAAAAAAAAGCAAGAAATCCCTCACCAGCTGATTGGAGACATCAGAATGATCTTTCCTCGTCATTCCAGGTCCAATAGCAGATTTCATAAGTCGAGACAATGAAGGCAGCACATTAATTGGAGGATAGATCTAGCAAAAATTTATTGTTTTGAGTCTAGACAAGCTATACACTGAATTAAATACCCCTTTAATTTTTACACATGTGCAATCCATTGAAATTGAAGAATAATCATTACCTGTCTATTATGTAGCTGTCTGTCAACATAGATCTGACCTTCAGTGATATAACCAGTTAAATCAGGAATTGGATGCGTAATATCTGAAATTGTTGAAAACAAATGAGTGAAGTTAGTTGTGTAAAGTTTCTGAAAAAAATTAATTCCATTTAGCCCCTCAACCGGTTTGCCTGTACAGTGCGCGGGCATAAATATTTTCCTCGCTCCTTTTTTGGTTTGCCCGTACTTTTAATCCTTATAAAAGAGACTATTTAGTAATGATTTTTTTTCAACAGATGGCGTAACTTGTCTCTGTACCTGAAATGCTTTTCACATGAGTTTTTCTCAAAATATATGTGCAGGTGCAACACTATTTAATGAAAAGCATTTTCCTCTACAGAAGCAGGGATTTTTGTTCTAGTGCATAGCTTCCCAAACTTTTTGGTCTATTGCCCTCTTCTTCAGAAATTTTTCCCCTCATTGTCCCCCAACTAAAGTGAACCCATAGGATCCTATGTTATACCTGTAGCTTCTATCGCCCCCAGTCCATTCCATTCCATTCCCCAGAGGATGGGGGGGGGCGATATCGCCCACTTTGGGAAACATTGTTCTAGTGTATACAGCGCTTGTAAATTCAAACTATTGTAATATTTTTTGGAAATTATAAATGAAGTGAACAGCGGAATGCATTCTTGTTAGATGAACTGAATTCTGAACACAGATTCAGAACAGTCTTCTAATTATCTGGATTATTCTTCAGATGACTCATGTAGTGTGCTCAGCTCTGATGAAGATTTGAAATCTGTCAGAATTTTGTACCAAGGTTGATGTGAAAAATCCACCTCCTCCGTGTCCTCAGTTCAATTTCAGGCTGTTCAATTTCACTCCTTCTGTGTACGTGCAAGTTCACATGTAAAGTCTGAGCAAAGTTTCGTAAAACCTCTAAAACATCCCTCATTACATAAATAGTGTACTTTCAAAAAGCAAACATTTAGGGGTTTTGTGCTCCAAAATAATAAAATAAAAAATGATTTAAAAGTATTGAAAGTAAAAATAAAAAAATAAAAATTCTCCCATTTTCTTATTCTATTAAGTATAGTGTTTAATTATATGCAGTAAAAAAATATGACTTTTTTGTGAACATTTCCGGTAAAAAAATGACCAGCTAAGGGGTTAAAAAAATATAAAATCACTGACTATAACATTAAAATGTTGAAGCTGGTCTTCTTGGGCGAGATATACCATAAACAATACTGGAAATTTTTTATGGTTCTGTTAGGCCGAGATTAAACTATAAAAATTTGATGAAAGATCTTTTACAATACCTGAAAAAACCCAATAAGCCTATTGGTTACATTTGCTGGAATATAACCGATGCCCTAATTGGTTGCATTTTTCAAGAATTTTTATCAAACTTTCATATTGTAATCCCAGCTTTACACAAGAACATTAATAAAAAAAAATTATTTTAAGGATCTCACCATCATTTGGCATAGTAAGAATTGGAATCTGAGTGATAGATCCCTCCCTGCCTTCAACACGACCAGCTCTCTCATATATAGTGGCCAAATCTGTGTACATGTAACCAGGGAAACCACGGCGACCTGGTACTTCTTCTCTTGCAGCTGATACCTGGAAAAACATTGTTGCTGTGTCAGCCATTAAAACACAGGTCACTATATCACAACAAACAATTAAAAAATAAAGGAGAAAAAAAAATTGTAATTTTCAGTCTTTTTCCTTTTCTGGTATATTTGTATTCATCTCCAGGAGGAGAAGGAAATACTATTGAACGGAAATTCAATTCTAAGAACAAAATATCTGACTGGTTAAGTTCTGGACTTTTCAAAAAACTGATTTCCTAGTGTCAAAACGAAAATTCATTTTTACATTAATAAAAATTGTGCAGTCCTGCACTTGCATTATTTACTAATGGTTAAGGGGAAATCATTAGGTTATCAACAAGTTTAATCTTTTAAGCGACACTGAAGAGATACCTCGCCTCCTTAAAAAGCCCCTTATTTTAGCATTGATAAGCAAAGATCGTAGGCCCCCACAAGGGTAGGGCTGACGAGGCTCCAGCCCTAGGGCTCGGACGATTCTCATAATGTTTTCTTTTTTCATGCTATAAATTCATTATAAAGGGACCCATGAAAGTCAGATCTGGGAGCCCGCAAAAGATCCCAGCCTAAGCCCTGCTCCAGGATGTGGGGGGGGGGGGGGGGCACATGGTCCAATGATATTTTGTAAAGCTGATTTCTCAATGGATTTCTCTTTTCTAGTTTGCATCTACTCAAAAAAAAAAAAAAAAAAGCCTATTTCATTAAAAAAAGAAAAAGAAACATTTTGAAGGGGCTTTAGTGCTTTCTGTGGTGCTGTTTAAAGGGTTAAGCAAATATGTAATCATATTAAAGTCGCTGTGGTGGTCGGCTGAAGTTGGTTTTCTGTGGTTCCCAACTTCAAGGCGCAAATGCGAGCCGATCTCCCCGTTAAAAAGTCTCGCCACAGAGAGCAACAGTCCTACAACGATAAATCATTCAACCATAACACTTCACTCATAGTTAGTAAAACTGGGGGCAGATGGCAGCACTATACATAACAAGCATTACACAGAAACAAACTTTACGTCAGGTTGCACTACACCTACACGCACATTCCCGAATGTACCGATTCGTTGGGGGGTTCCGCGGGGGGGGGGGGGTGCATGTGTGGTGTAGCAGTAGTAGGGGCTCGGGGATCCATGATGTCTTAAGTCAGCCACCTCGTTGGGCAATTTGCCTGTTGTGGCGTTGTATTTGTATTTGTAACAGCAAACATCAACCTATTAAAAGAGTATCATTTTAGTGTGTACTACAGAATCTCAAATTATTTTAGGTGGGTGTGGGAGTAAGAGTAGAAAAGCTGAAACCACTGCTTTCACTTCAAGTTCAACTTGAAGAACTAACTCAACATTCTCCGAACTAAGTTAACTCAACATTGTTTTACAGAGAAACAACCAAAAGAAAAATAAAACCTTAATTTTACTAATGTTTTTGGGAAATTGAAAAGAATGATAGTAACTTACAAAAGCCACGGTTCACAAGCAACACAGATCCACCCGAGTTTTAACAATAACGAATAACTTCCAAAAAATTCCTATGACATTTGCAAAAGCTTCAAAAGTGTTAGAAATTTTTCACAATTAAATAAAATTTCAAAAGCTGATGCAAAATTTTCTTCCAATCAAACAAACTTAATGAAGTTTTCCCAGGACATACAGTGCAAAAAACAATCTTTGACTTTATTTATTATAATTTTTTAAATTATAAGGCAATTGTAAGAGGGCAATGCTGCCTTTTATGCAATATAAGGATGTATTAAACCCAGACAATGTAATTAAATGTATAATTAACTAATAGCATCTTTGGATGTGAGTAAAAATTAATATCATTAAAGTTCTATTTTTTTTACCTCACGAAGCGCTTCGGCATATGAAGACATGTCAGTGAGAATGACCAAAACGTGCTTTTCGCACTGGTATGCTAGATATTCTGCAGTGGTAAGAGCCAGACGAGGAGTGATAATACGTTCAATGCTGTAAAAAAAACAAGAAAAAGAAAACTTTTCCATTACTTTTATAAGTTTATTAGTATTTTTATTTCATGAATTAAAAGAAAAAATTAGCAGAGCTCATAACAAAATCTAAACAGTGTTTGTTACACACAAAACAAAGTAATGATGTGGATATAATAATGTGTAATAAAATTTATGCAATTTGCATGGAAAAACAAAAGAATTATCTATCTGCTCTCCTTTTTTATGGGCATTGGATTACAAATAAATTATGTCATCTACACATGGCAACGCACATAAAACCAGAACAAACTGGTAGAGGCATAGGCAAAAACCATTCATCCAAATTACAATTTTTCATTAGCTCATTCATGCATGTATAGACCCCCCCCCTCCCAACTGTAAAAGCTACTTCACCTCCCTCCAAAATGCTATAAGCCTTATCTTCTTTCTAAGAGTGGAATTAAATGCAAATAGACGACCACTGAAATCTAGAAAGACCATATAGAATTGCACTCTTTCCCAAGGGGATGGGCAGCCTCAGAGAGCTGTAAGTACTATCATATTACTGCACTGTACATACACTTCATAAACATTCCTTTGGGAATTTCTAACACATTGGTTATATGGGTGAATAACACTTACGTTGGATCATTAGCTAAGTTTAAGAATAGGCACACATTTTCCATAGAACCATTTTCTTCAAAATCTTGTTTGAAAAATCTGGCAGTTTCCATGTTAACCTAAAAGAAAAGTCAATGTTTTAAAAGAACAAAACTAAATTCTCTTTTCAAGAAACCATCATGAATAAACGTGTACATACTAGTAATGAATGAGTTCAAATACAAATTAGAAATCAGGCACAGATAGCATTCAACATACAATAAAAAACTTCCTTATAATGATACCATCTATAAAATAAAGATAATCTTTTATACCAGGTCATCTGGGTCAGTACATGTCAAGGCAAACAATTTTTCCAATGAAAAAGCTAGAGTAACAACCCACCTATTCAAGGAATATGTACACTACCCCACTTTAAAAAAAAATAACAGTTATGCTCACATCATAAGGAGCAGCAGGGAAATGACTTCCTTTGTGTCAAAGAAAATTAGAGTGGGGGGGGGGGGGAAGGAGGAATGTTTTCATTTTAAGTCTTAACTGTTTGTTGTTTTGAGAATTTTCTCTTTTTTTGGCACCCACAAGTAGCTCTAATTCCATATTAACATGTGCAGAATATAAAGTCATTTGCATCCTTGGTTCCCATAGCAAAAATTGTTTTTCCTTGACGTGTACTATAACCCTACTCATTTTGGCGGTGAAGTTCTGGACACTCTGTATTATTGATATTCCTGTTTGATGTGGGGGATTTTTCCATGGTGATAATGCACATTACATTAGACCATAGTTATAAATCCCTCTTACCCCAAAGCAGAACATTTTGCATTGTTCTGCAACAAGCCCTAAGCTGAATGAAAATGTTCTGCAGCAAAAATTCATTTATAGTGTTTTCCATGCAAAAAAAAATTCTTAAAATTAAGGAATTCCTCGAGATTTTTCTGTAATAGCACCAATTGTCCTGCGATGTACGTTGCAGATTTCGGTACATTCTGCTTTGGGGGCCCCCTTACAGTAATAACTTTCTCCAATCCCTTTAAAATTTTTATACAGGGTGTCCCATAAATAGAGATACAAACTTTAAGGGGAGGTAGAGACCATCAAAAGGATAGAAAATTACATAGGAGCCCATGATTGTAAACATTATGGTATGTTGCTAGGCAGTGCTGTTCATGACAGTGCTGGAAGAGAAATTGTATGTGACTTTTCTCTCATTTTTTTTTCTGCCAGCGGAAGTTTTGCAGCTCTATTTATGGAACACCCTTTACTGAACAAAAATTACAAAAGAAATTAATGAAAACTAAAATTAGGAATCCACTTATTTTATAATAGCTATTAAAGGAAAAACAGAAAACTATCCTCAACTGAACCAAAGATAGTTATTACTTACACCCATAGCAGCAAAAACTATGGCAAAATTGTCGTGCGAGCCACCTTCTGATCCTGTTTTCACCAAACCACTCTGACGACATATCTGTGCAGCAATCTGTTGTTTAAACAAACCAAAACCATTTTATTACAAAACTGAAAACAAAATTAATGTGTACTTACTCTATGCTAGAACAATCCTTCATTTCCAATGAGATGATCAATTTTGAAATACTTTACAAAACTTGTTTGAATGATTTATTAATGCTTCACAAAAATATTGAAAGTTTGAATATATGTTTTATGTTGAAAAGAAATTGAAAACTCTAATTGCGATTACAAAATCAAAATATCTTAGTAACTAAATTTATAAATTATTAAAAAAATTCAACATTCAAAAATATTAATTTCAAATTTGATTTAGACACATGAAATATTCAATTATCAAAAGAAGCCTTAACAAAAAAAACAGAAAAAAACCATTGATAGAGAGGTGACTTCGCTGAAAAACCCACCTGTTCAAAACCATTTTTTCAGTCGGGTGGAGGTTTAGGAGTGGTCGGTTTTAAAAAATATGTTTTCTAACATTCAATATAAAGGTATTAGAGGCCAGCATAAAGTAGGTTTTTTTTTTTTGTTGACATATATGAACAAACTTTAGCTATAGGATGATGATTTTTTTCTCTTTTAACTAGTCATCTGGCCAATTAATTCAGCCATGTGCTAACCTTGGTGCCTCTTTATGTAAAGACATGTACACTTTGCCTTTTTCTGGAAGTTTGAAGCTATATTAAAATATATTTTTTATTGAATTTTTTAAAAAAAACCATTAAAATTTATGTTCTTTGCTGTAAATATACAATCATAAAAATATGAGTTAATTAATAAAAATAATTAGTTTTCTGAATCGAAATATGGAATTCTTAATTAAATGCAATGACAGCATGGATTGTTCAAGTTCAAAATGAATGCAGGAAAATATTTCTTAGTAATTCATGTTAAAAATTATGTATTAAACTTTATAAAATGACATGTAAACCTTATATTTTTACTTCTATGCTACTAATTATAAGACAGAATATATATTTATATATATTCTGTCTTATTATATAAATGCTTGAGGATACAGCCTTGGAAAACATGTCGAAGTAGTAATAACCCAGACCTTGAAATATAATTGTTCAACTTCATCTAGCGGCGAGATAAAGTAGAAAGATGCCAGTTCAGGTGGTAGCAGCTGTACGATGAATTACTCTGTCATATTCATGTGATAAAGACAAAACAAATCTACATGATGGCATATGCCATCATAGCCACCTCCATTACATATGGCCGCAACGACAAATGCCGTCATAGCCAGATGACTGGTTAATCTAAAAAAATGTACTAATGTAATAATCTAAAATGTTATGAATAACCTGGATAAAAGTTAGGAATTTTTCTCAGCTACATACTCTTATTTGCTAACATCTGAAGACCAAGAAAAATTATTGGAAATTTCTACTGTATTTTTATTGAAGTTTCCAGGTGGTTTTATGGGTAAACAACTGCTTACTTAGAGCTAAAAAGTGTGGCATTTTCTTGTTGCTAAGGTGTAATATGATATGCTAGCAAGTGGGGAGACTGAAAACAAAAGGTAACCAGTTAAATGCAAATAATTAAGATACGCCTTTTGTAGTACCAAAGAGAACCACCAATAAACAATTACTATGTGCAGTACACTTGTAAAATGCCACTGAGTTCTCATCAGAAAAATGAAAACATGTTTACAGAAATTTCACTTGGTAAAAATAAGTAAGAAGAAATGAATAATATATATATATAAAATTGATTTTCTGCATGTATGTTCTCTATACAAATCAACAATTTTAGATCAATCGTCACCAAATTTTGCATATATATACCAAATGGGAACCGACTTGAGAACAATAGGTTACTTAAAAATTTCATCAGAGCAGGGCAAATGTCCAAAATGGGCAAAAAAATTCTCGAGTTAACAATGGTTTCTGGGCCTCGACAATCACCTTCGGAATGTTCATTTCATTTACAGTGGTTCCCTAGCAATGCGTTTCAGACGTGTATATGCTTTTACAATTTCATCACTTCAATGCAGCAAACAGGCACAGTTCTATGGGGAGAGGGGGTCCTCCAAGAGAAATATGAATATGAGAATATTGCATTCAATAAATCCATTGAAAATTATTTGTATCAATGTTTTTGATTAAATAACAAATTCAAGAAAACTTTGACCAAAGAAATAGAAAAACCGGGGTATTTAAAAAAAAAAATCTGAACAGAAAAAAAATCATGTCCTGGAAAATACGGGACGTATGGTCACCCTATTCACAGGAAGTCACCCCTTCCCAACAGCGAGCTCTGTGTTGTTAGGACCTTATCCTCAATGCAAGATAGTGAATAATTGTAAATAGCTGTTTTCGGTGAATAAATCTGTGACTTCTTGAAAAATTCCTTCATCCTCTGATCATTTCAAGGACTTGTGAGACATTATCCGGAACACTGTGTATATCTATTTGATATAAAACGATATAAAACTAACATCTGGAAACTTCATTAATATCATGATGTATGGGACGGTTGTTGCATCGGTGAATCACCACCTCCCACCCCTCTCCGAGATGCACAAAAAAATAAAAATAACTTTAAGGTTATTTTTTTATGTTGAATACAGATTTTTTTTAAATTCTTCTATCTTCATATTCATATGAACTGAACCTTTCACCATGAATTATCACATTTACTCAACCATAAAACTAAGTAAATTTTATACTGATTATTCCATGTACTATACAGTGTTACCTCTATTACTCTGCCTTTACCATCAGACCCTTTGAAACAACATGCATTTGTTCTAGGAAAACTCCTGCATTGAAAAAGTTCTCTAGAACATTTACAATACCTTTTGTCTCTTTTGTTCATTGCCACTTCTAGCCACAGGGGCCAGAACCTGGAAGCTGAGGCTGTTTGAAACCCCTCAATAAATTTTATGAAGGGGCTGAGCCTCCTCTTCCCCCCAATACTTAATGAATATATTAATTCATTTTACTGTATATGTTACTGCTAAAGCTCGAAAGCTGTTAATGTGTACATTACCTAGCTAATCTGCAGATTAACTGATCTGATACCTAGATAATCTGTAGAATAACTGATTTCTGCAATTCAGCGGTAACATATATACAGTTGGCCCCCCGTATTCGGGGTTTCCATATTCGCGGTTTCCATATTCGCGGTCATTTTTTCTTTATTAGAAACTTTTTTATCACCACTCAGCAATCGTCATTCATGTGTTTTGCTTACAAAATTTAAGTTTTCCGTGTTTGGGATGGCTCATTTTTTTAGTGTAACTGATGCTGCTTCGAAAAGGCAAAAAAAAAAAAACTTTACAAGAAAAATTGGATATACTGAGTATGCTTGGCGAAAGTAAATCAATTACCGGTGTGGCCCACCAATGCGGAATCAATTAATCTACGATAAGATATATCAAGAAAAAGGAATCTGAAATTCAAGCAACCATGGCTGTAGCTGCACCTTTGTCAGTGAAAACTTTGCATCGTCTACGGGATCCCTGTGTTTCTCGTACAGAAAGTTTTTATGGGTACAAGATTACTACAAAAAATATATTCCAATTGATAATAATATTATAACAGAAAAGGTGAAAATTTTTAATGTTCTATAAAGGAAAGGGCTGGTGAAAAGTCTATTTCATCAGAATCTGATGAAGGGCCAGAGACCGCATCCTGGGATTTCAAAAGAAATGTGGAAAAAATTTGTGGGACAAATAAAAAGAAGAGAAGTTAGCATGTTTAAGTTCGAGAGATTTGAGAATGGTCTAAATACTTGATGATATGAAGAAGAAACGGCAAACAGAAATCACATTGTTCTTTCAGAAAACATCCCCAACATTGCTGCACCCTCTTCTATATTCCCTTCCACCTGTGTCACCCTGCTCTTTCTCATGATGTTCAATAAACAAGGTATATGAAGAAAAAACCGATGGTTTCGGTTATTTGCGGATTTGCGGTCACCCCCCGCGAATACGGGGGGCCGACTGTATACAATGCAATGTACCATTGCTGCTCCTGAATAAGGACATCATTCCTTCATATACAGGACAACTGGTTACTTTCAGGTCCCCCCCCCCCCAATGTTTTCAAGTTGGCACCTCTGCTTCTGGCAGAACTCAACAATGTCTCAAGGGAGAGAAATCTAGTTACGCAGAGCCCTGGTAAAGAAATGCTGTATTATAGATCACACACACATTAAGATAACATACTTCATTATGAGGCAAACCAGCTGCTGAAAATATGGGTATTTTTTGCCCACGAGCTATACTGTTCATTACGTCAATGGTAGATATTCCTGTCTGGATCATTTCCTCAGGATAAATTCTAGACCATGGGTTGATTGGCTGACCTGCATAAAAAATATATTACATATACTATAAAATGTGGCATTATTTAAAAATTTTCAAATCAAGAAACACCACAATGATAAAGTAAAAATTAAAATAAATTTCATAAAGTTGAAAAAAATATAAACATTTTTCATAAGTTTAAAAAATATATATACAAGTACTGTTACCAGTAATTTTTCCCTCGCAAGTTGTTGAAATGAGCAGGGGGGAAACAAATGCTGGACGTCACAGATTTACTCACACAGAACAGCTATATACGCATATCTATAAAAGCAGAGAGCTGGACAGAATGAGATCTATGAATAAGAGTTCTCGTCTTGAGGAGAAAGTCCAACAAATCGACTACTACTAAACCAGACATGCATCTTGTCCATATTCCTCTGCAGAACTTTTAATGAATTGGTACATGTTGGAATGTGTGCTGTAGTGAACCTTCCATGAAGTTTGTTTCTGTGTAATGTTGTTATGCGTAGTGCTGCCATCAACCCAACAAACTGACTACATCTCTTTTTTGGTGGCCTGCCATCAACCCAACAAACTGACTACATCTCTTTTCTGGTGGCATCACTTTTTATAAACATGGGAGAAGCTTAGAGAATTTTTTACTATTTTCCAAAAATATATTTACACTTCTCCTTTGTCATTGCATTGGAGTTTCTGTCAAATACGCCAAGTTTGTCATAATTTTAAGGGGTTCACAACAAAATGCATTATATTTTATTTGCAGATAAAAGA
The DNA here is from genome assembly GCF_987345545.1 of Pholcus phalangioides. Lineage (NCBI taxonomy): Eukaryota > Metazoa > Arthropoda > Arachnida > Araneae > Pholcidae > Pholcus > Pholcus phalangioides. The sequence continues at coordinate 116,790,940 of NW_028301608.1, read as the reverse complement.
TGACATAATTTAAAATTTTTCAAACAAGGCAAAGACTGACAAAAAAAAAGTTTTTATTTTATTTCCTGTCACACACTCTCCGGGCCCGTTATTGGGGGAGGGGGGGAAGGCTTTTGAAAATACACAAAAAATGGTATATATATATATATATGTACATACATTGAGTACGTGTTCTTTGCCCTCCCCCCCCACCTCAGAAAAAGTTGGAAAAAGTTGACAGCCCTGAAACTCCCTCAAAGCATTTTAAAAAATTAAAATTTAAAAATTAGTAACTAATGAATATTTAACACTTAAAGCATTGACAAGTAGTGCAAATAAACATCTCTCAATCACAAAACTGCTTGTGCAATGGAATGGAGTGAAAACTCTCTATAAACACAACACTAATACATAACCTCACAGTGGCTTGTGCTCAAGATTTCATGACTGAGGCTAAAGGAAATGATACTAAAGGAAAGCATCCAAAGCAGTACACTTCTCGAATGGGAAATGTTTCAATATTGGGAAAAAAATAAACTTAGAAACAAAACTTTATAACAAAAAAAAAGTGTTAAGCGGGGATTAGTGAAAAGTAATCATGGTATTTCATGCAAAAATTTAAATAAAAATTTTCTAGCTTAAAATATAAATTCTAGCTCAGCACATTAAGTTTATTGTCAGTTACAACGATAAACTTTGTAATGGAGCCAAGATGGTCACAGGTACATAATATCTTTAATAATTTTCCTCAATCGATTTTCATTATATGTCTTGGTAATTAATGTATAAAAATTAGATTCATAAATAATGAGCTCAAATACCCATAATATCCAAGAAATCTTCTGCAAGTACTGGTGGTCCCTTGTCAATGGGTTTACCAGAGCCATTGAAAACACGTCCTAAAAGTAAAAAAAAATAAATACATTGACAATTTTATAGCTGTGCATTAGATTCTTTCAAGATAAAAATTTTTAGTTCATTTGACCTTAGGGAATTATGTGAAGATGGTTTTCTTTGTGCAACTTTATCCCGTTTACGTCCTTTCCCTCTAAATTTACTACCTGGTCTACATCACCATGCTAAGGGTTGAGCATATTAGTGTCTATTGCAATATAAACAACACAATTTGTCTCATTGGTTTTATTATTGAAACTTTCCAATTGCCAACAAAACATCAATAATTACATTAATGTAATTTTTTTAGTTTAAAAATTGTGTTTAGTTAATGAACAACACATTTACCTATGTTTTTAAAAATACACAAATCAACTGTTTAAGAATAGACAACAAAAACAGTTTACCGAGCATGTCTTCAGAAACAGGGGTTCGGAGAATATCCCCAGTGAACTCACAAAGAGTGTTCTTTGCATCAATGCCTGATGTCCCTTCAAAAACCTGAAAAATAAGAAAAGAGTTCACAAATTATATAGCAGATTTATAGCTATTTGAAGCACACATGTATTTCAGAATGCTTCTAAAACATATTCCAAACTTTGAAAAACAGGATTAATCCTAGAATGTTACCCTATTATAATCATGCTTTAAAATATTGTTCATTTACTTCACTTTCACATTAAAAAGGCATTTTCCAATTGTTCTCGATTGTTGAATAATTGACTTCTAAAATAAGAAAGACATTTCTATACAAAAATGTTTTCGAGAATCAGCTACTGTGAGCTTTTAATCACCAGTTTGAAAAAATTAAACAAACACAAAAACTTAATTTTTTTGGACACAGAAATTTTTTTTAAAGATAATTCTTCGATTTTAAACTTGATTTTTTTACGAGGATCAAATTATGCCTAAAATGTGTCATATTATAGAGGATGATATCACATTTTTTGTTTGATATCAGTAGGCTTTTCATTGTAGGCCTAATTAATCTTATAATCAGGTTGGGTTTGTTCACTATCAGATGGCTTTTGTTTCCTCCTTCAAACTGATGATTCACTTCAAGAACTGGCATCCTCTTCCAGTGCCGTAATTGGAATTTTTGAGAGGGAGGGAAACAATTTTGCCATCCTCTTGTAACATAACTCATAGACTTCCAGCAAAAAAGTCGAAAATAGTCTCTTTTTAAATTATTGTTGCCATTCTGTTATGTTACGCTGTAATATTTTTTTTTTTGGAGATGGAGTGTTCTTGTAAATTATTCTCAGCTCAAACAAGTCAGTTTATTATATAATACCACTCAGTTAGAGCCAATCTGCTTCCTTTGCATTGTACCATTTTTACTTCTGTACCATTTAACCCTTGGCTTGAAGTTATATCCAATAGCATGTTGTAGTAACATTGTTAACTTTGCCTTGGCACTCTCTCCAAGTTTCCAGCAGGTCAGGGATTAAGATGCTATATAACTAAAATGTAGTTTATTTTAGAAATCAAAGAAAATTCACACCCATTCTGAACATAAGTCTACAAACTTTACGTTGTCAATGTTTTTACTTATGAGCTTGGATGTTGTAGTGGAGTTCCTACTATTGTCTGTCTTACATGAGTCAATCACATAATGTCCTCAGCGACCTTGGCTAATAAGATTTGTGCTAGGTGAGATTTATTCATTCCAGTGGTTGTGATGACCACCTGACAACAGTGTGAACTGAACTTATGTGATCTGATCTAGGACTGGGAAGGTGATGATTTTGTACACTTCCCTCAGGGTGTGCAACGTTTGTGGACTATTCTGATCATCTATAAACAAGTTCAACTCTCTTTGTCGAGAACATTCCAATTATACTGCTAGTCATACCCATGATATTCTCTGATTTAATTTAGTTTAATATAAATTGTGATTATACTAGAAAACTACTTTTGTTAAATGTTTTAAGTTAACAATTGCTAATGAATAAAACAATTGAAGTTGAAAAAGGTTTCCGCTATTTCCCTTTTGCTAACTTTGGAAAATAAACGGGAACCAAGAGCGTATCGATATTTTGCACTCTCCACAGTGAAATGTTCCCCCTAAAATTTGTTGCTGCCCCCTTCTAGTTCCGGCTCTGTCTCTTCGATTGCTAATATTAGAATGAAATGATAAAAGAAATTTATAATGCAGATAAAGCTGTGTGTTTTACAATTTATATCTTTGACAGAGCAAAAAAAAAAAAAAAAAATCAAAATTCACTTTATAATGAGAAATCTGCTCTAAAAAAAGAGAACTCTCGTTATATATATAACTTTTACTATATATATACACAGTACAAATATATTATTCTATTATCACTGCAGATTATAGAGATAAGTTTATTAGATTAGTTTTCTAAGATGCACAATCAGTGTTTTCATTTCAAAAAAAAACATAATTTATTTACTTTACCATTTCAAAACAACATACTGTATATGCTAATGCATAAGCTGAGCTTTTGTTGAAAAATTTGTTGCTCAATTTGGGGGGTTGGTTTATAAAATCATATAGCTATATGGTCTCCACATGACTAGCTTGCAGAGTCATTGAACTACTTTAGATGGCATCAATCTGTGTAGAGTAATTTTTGTAACTACAACATTCAAAACCCTACAAAACCAATGATGTTAAAGCCAAAACATCATTGGTTTTGATACCTGGTGGATTAACATCCATTTTACAGCCTTTAGATGTAAGCATCAACAGGCTTTTTTACAGATATAAAGAATTTATGGGTAGAATTGACGAGTTCTGAAGTTATGTGCCGGTGGGATCATGGAGAAATGGAATTCTGTTTCATCAAATCCATTAAAAAGTGATTTTAACATGATGGACGGAACTGAAGACATCCTTTTTGAAAGTGATGACAGTGATTACAACACAGTTGAAGATGAAAATGTCACACTGTATGATGAATTGGCTTTTGATGTAGAGCTTTAAGAAACAGAACAAATAGATAAGAAAGTGAATCTTTTTTTCATTGTAACTTTAACTGTATGAAAATGATTTTTCCCCCTCTAAATTACACAGATTTTTTGGGGGGTTGGCATGGGTTTTCAATTTATTGCAGTTTTAGTAGTCTTGAAATGAGGTCAGCTTACACACGAGTATATACCATATATTTTTGAAATATGAGAAAATTTATATAAAATGAACTGAAAATAAAAAACACTCATTGTGATACATGAGAAGATTTATCCCCTATAGCTAAAGACAACACATTTATAATTGAGAAGAAAACAAGAAGTCTTCTCACCTGAACAACAGCTTTCGATCCATTAACTTCCAAAACCTGGCCCGTTCTTTTGGTTCCATCTGCCAACACCAAATTGACGATTTCAGCAAATTTTGGAAACTGCAAAAACAAATGATGCAAAAAACATCATAGATAACATAATTTTTTAACATTGATTGAACTCAGTTACGTGTGATTACTCGTCCGAACATAACTGCCACCACCTTAATTCCCAAATTTGTAACTCAATTATCTTGAAATGTTTCAATTATTGGCACTGTTCGAGGGAAAATCCTGAATGTAACAAATATGAGCTAGTACAGTAGCTGACACTCATGAGAATCACCTCTGGTCCACCCATTTCGATTCTTACAAGCTGTTGATTCTTATAACTGATAATCTTCCTACATTGAAATTGTTCTTTTTGCAGATTTGATTCTTATAAGTGGTCGATTATTCCACAATGACTACTGTATTGCAATTTATGTTTATTTCATACATCACAAGATGGCACTGCACACACAAATTTGCCTCTTTTTTTTGTAAAAATCCACACATGCAATAGTAGAGTCACCACACTCCTCGCTTTGTTGTTTTCATTACATATTTGTAAATGAAATTTACATAGCTGTTCAACCTCACATATGCTGAAGGCAGAATTTACATTACACTCATTGTGAAATCAATAAACAGATGTTGCCTTCAAACTCTTAGTTGCATGAACCGAAGATGCTCATACAACCGTAAATGGTTTAAAAATATTCATTTGATATATCAGCGAAAATCAACTAATTTGAGGGGGCACTGTTCATTATCACAATGGTAGTTAAAAAAAAAAAACGAATGTCTCTTACCTTTACTTCATCTAGAATCACGAGAGGCCCATTAACACCACACACTGTTTTATAAGCTGCAAAGAAGAAAAAAAAACAAAATATAACTGTTTCTGATATCACTTTGACAAATAAATTTTGGGTTAAGGAACACGGAACCCAATCCCCTTTTCACAGAAATGTGTCATCTTAAAAACTTTTGTTTATCAAGCCACATACACCTGTGAGCCTCATATATATATCTCCAGCGTGACCCAGCTCCCTTGGGGCAAAAGGCTTATATTCCCATGGGACAGAGCCCGAGTCATGTATGGTCCTACAGCCCCTCCTTTAAAAACTGTTATTTCAGATCCCAAAATGTGTCACACCACTAGTTCTCAGTGAGTGATCAAGACAGGAATGCCTTATCTGCGTTTACAACCTCATCAACCATAATATGTAGTCTACGCTTGTTGTAATGACTGCGCCTTATTGTGACCATTCCATTATAATAACTGGCGCAATAAGTCCAAAATTTTTCCTCCCAGCACAGCATGAATTTTCAGTGGTGACCATGTAATCCAATAGGACCAAACTGATCGCTTTGATCAAGAATCATTATTATGCATCTTCGAACCACAAAGCTATTTGACAACTCGCCTCACTTCCATTGCTCATTGACCCTGGTCTCTTGCTTTCTAGGTCACTCTTTTGTCATTCATATGGTTGCACACTGTTTTTCTTCACTCACTGACCTGGTCCCTTGTTTCCTGGGATAACTGTTTTAGTCAATTTCATGCTCACAAAACCTCTAGGCAAAGGTGTTGGAACCTGGGGCGGGGAGCTGAGGCTGTTTCAGACCCCACTAATAATTAATAAATATACAATGCATCACTCTTTCTCCTGCATAAGTGTACACTTTCTTTTATCACCCACATGCTTGCAAACTCTTTCTGTTGTTCACCGACCTGGTCTGTTGCTCTCTACAGGTACAGATTCAGAAAGATGTATCTGGAGGGACAAATTCTGTAAGTCTGTTGGAATATCTATAATTCTATCCCCTACTTCATAAGACAGACAAATTTTACATATTTGGCTCTTGGGAGGAAAGATCTTTCCCTAGATCTACACCTGAGTGAATGCAAACATCTTCAGCTGCGAGTAGAGGCAGACAAACCCAGGGCAATATGTCAAAGAAGTGACAGAAAAATTTACCCGATACTATGCCCCTGGATAACACTTTTGGTCACTCAATCTCTGGGTCACTCATTGACCCTGCGCCCTCACCTGGCCTAGGCAGATCAATGGTTTTACCCCCATGGAGTTTAAAAATTTCGCTGCTCTACTCCCCATCCATTAATTTTCTTAACCAAATCAATCCTGCTAAGCCCCACCTACTCCTAAATATCCCTCTGATGCCACCTCTCCCTTTGCATTTAACATCCAAAGTAGTCTCAGAACATGAATCTATCAGATCATTTATCCCCGATAACAATAATATTTAGATCACTTCGTGGCAGACCCAGCTGAAGGAATCTGCGCGGCGTTTGTGACCCATTGCACTGAGGGATGAAAGACAAATCCTAGCTCCGATTTTCGAGAAGAAAAACAAAAATCAAAACAAATATTGCAAAACACCGATACTTCAAGATGAATATTGCATCCAACTAGTCTCGATATTAGATTTATATTACAACAAATATAGAAGATCATTCAATTAGAACTAGATCAAAACTTATCAAAATCGCAGTATCATTTAAAGGTCTATTGCTCAGATTGGAAACACCCATTCCCTAGGTAGGACCCACAATAATCGCTATATATCGCAGAGTAAATATAATCCACGCGTAATAATAGTCGAATGAACTCACTTATTCTTGGTTGCGATATAAAGTCTCTGGTCACGGCCAAAGCGTGCTCTTTATTCGCCACATTCCTGTTCATATAAGTAGGCATTCGTCCAACTTCGACCGCCATGTTGATTGCTGGTGATCATATGATCCTGGTATCGTATCAAACGACGGTGACCTTCTTTTCCCCTTTCGCACGGCTTTTAAATTATGCGTGAGATCTTTTTTTTTTTATCGTTGGCCCTAAATTTCAACAACTCATTTCAAAATTTCATGGAATTTATTCATTGTTTTTTTTTATCCCAATTTTTTTTGTAAGATTTTTATCAATTTTATTTTGAATTTTTTTTTTTACATAAAATATGGGAAAAATAAACAGTTTCTGGTCGCCGTGTCCGACCTCTATTTCGCTCACGTAAATTATGAATTATTAAATTAGATTTGTTGCCTAAAAATCGATTACATTCATGATGATATATGCAAACTTTTAAAAATTACCACAAAAAATATTTTCATTTTTTCTCCCGCTTTAACTGTAACCGCGTGAATAAAAGCGCGGGAAAACATCTCAATGTGAAACAAAGCCATTAATTAATTGGATCCACGCTTTTTCCTGGGAAGGAGAATAAATGGACATCGACGATGATGAAGCTGGTCCTAGCGTAGAAGATGGCGACGGAGAAGAAGATGACGAGATGGCCACCGCCGCCGATGTTGTACGCAGATTGGAAGAAGTAAATTTCCTTTCTATGTAATCAGGGCCCGGATCCAGAAATTTCACCTGCCCTGACTTTGAGTGACCAAGTGAGGCCATCACCTGGTCACTCGCAGGGTCATTCTATTGGTCACTCACGGTCACTGCGTGCTGTCTGAAATGTTTGTAGTGGTGGGGTAAATGTCCAACTTGGTAACTCACTTGTTCACATAAATGGTCGCTCATCCACTCTGTCACTTATACTATCACTGATTTATTACTCTTAGTCACTTCGCTATTTATTACTCATGCTATCAGAGCAAGCAAAATGTACTGGGGATGAAATGTGCTAGGGGGCTGCAATTGAAAAGGGGGAGAAATGGATTTTTCGTCCTTCAACCTCTCCTTTAACATTATGGGGGGGGGGGGCACAGAAATTCATGCATGCTTTGGTTGATCAAGGATCTAATTGCGGGCAAGGTACTGTATGCATTGTCTGTGCTTTGATTTTTTTATGCAAAGCTTTTAGTGTCGTGCCCCCCGCCCCCCATTCCCTCAAGGGTGAGGCTGACAAAGCTTCAGCTCAGAGGCCCAGAACAATTTTTGTTTTCTCTTTAAACTATAAATTCACAAAAGAGGGTAAAAAATCTGACCGGGGCCCGCAGGGGCGTAATCAGAAATTTCGTTCGGGGAGGGGGGGGGGAACCAAAGTGATAGAACGATAGATTTGGCTATCTTTTCTTTTTTTTTTGGTTATTTTCTCACATTTCAGGGGAGCAGACCTCCAAGTCCCCCCGCCCGCTAAAGATCCCAGTATAGGAAGGCTCTGCTCCACGATAGGGAGCCATGGGCATTGCATACAGTGCTATCTTAATATATGGGTGCTGCAGGGCACGGCTGGCTCTGGGAGATCTCACAAAAATGAGGTCTGGTGGAAATTCTGAGAGTTAGCATGTTAGTTTGCCAGGCGGGGAGGTGGGGGCACAGAAAAGTAACTTGGCCCAGTGACCTATGATGGCATATGGCAGTACTTCTGAAACATTTAAGACCCACGCCTCCCTTGTCCAAGTCAGAGTTCATCTGCTTCTCCCCAGAGTAGTCTAGTCGATATTCCGAATTCATAAAAGCATCTTTATTCAAAACGCAGAACAGAAACACATCAATATTTCTAGCATCCCGCGATGCCCCCCTAGGAGCTTCGATGGACATTTTGAGAACCTCTGGCGTAGGCCCAATTTCAATGTGTCAGTCCTTTCTTGTCAATCTTTTACCTCCAGGTTTCTCAAAGTGGGTAATACGGATACAGCCGAGCTTCAGCATCAAATGATTGGACTGACTGAGCTAATATCAGAGGCGCTGACTTGAAGAATCTGTGAATATGTGTGTGTTATTTTTGTTGTTCCAGGTATGGGAAAATTTGCTGGGGCATGCTTACTTCATTTGCAATCCCATGTACATATTAACAGGCCCGTCATTTGGGACTTTAAAAAATAATTTATAAGAAATGGGCAAACAATTTGAAATATACTATATATACAGGGTGAATTTGACCTGTTCCACCAAACAAAAAGGGGTGATAGAGACTAGCCCAAGTGGATCATGAAACAACCTACTAATCCTGTCCTCTCGAATCCCCACAATGTGACGTTCACATTACATACCCTCCCTATTCAGCCTACACTATCTACAGGTGCAAATGTGCTATTATTAAACCATGACTTTTATGTAGATTTATTAAGTTTTTTGCTTTATTTTTCAAAGCTCACACTCAAAGGTTTTAAAAAATTTAAGGTGCACTGCGATAGCCATGACAACGTGGGATCGTGCCTTCCCAGTATCAATATTTACAAGATTTTTATAAATCATCACATTTTTGACTATATCTGTTCATTTACTAGATGCTCCGTATTTAGCATTATATTCACACAGGGCTGTAACTAGGGTTTTTGCTACCTGGGGGCAAGCATTATTTTACTGCCCCCTCAGCTTTAAAATTATATAATTTTGTAACTGTTCTTTTCTTTCACCTATAACACTACTGTCCCCCCCCCCTAAATTTTACTGCCCCTCCTCTGCAGTTATGCCTCTGTTTTCACATCCCAATTTTTAACTGCATCTTTTACTCATATGAGACTCGGAACTTGCGGATCATCCACTTTTATCTTATTTCCACAGGAGCAGTTCTAATGTGCGATGTATGTTGGTCCAAAATTGCAAAAAGGAACCACGGCTAAATGCGTTTTGGAACTATATGAAGTTTTTTCATCAGTAGCAAAGAAAGAAGGGTAAAAATACTCCTTATAGCGGTAGTTAGAGGCCTTTCACACGGAGCGGATGCGGGTCCGGAAGAAGTTTTAACAATTGGAATATACTGCGCCTTTCAGACGAGCTGAAAAATCTCTGCACCTAGGAAATGTTCATTCGGGTCCGGATTTCGTCCGCATATGTCAAAACCTAAGTGCGGGCTCCGCATCCGCACATAGAAGTTTTGACAATAGGTTTATTTGGAGCTATTCACACGATGAGGATGCGGAGCCAATTCGTCCGCATCTTTGGCTACTTTTTAACGGAATTTTGCATGGAATTTTTTTAATTATTTTGCCATAAATACCCTTAAAAACACCATATGAGGGTCCCTGTTCATCAAATATGATGTACCCACATACGTCTATCCCTTTGTTTCCTTCTGAAATTGAGATATAGCAACTTTAACTGCCTTTCGTCCATACTTCACAATTTTATACAATAAAACCTGCCAACAACGGCCACTGATGGGACCAAAATTATAAACCATACTGTTCATTAGGAATATTTAATTGACTACATACTTTAATAACTTTTAAATTTAATTTAAAAATTTTTTCTTTTTAAATTTTTAAAATTATTTAAACAAATATAAATATTTGAAATGTTATTTTAAATATTTATTATTTTTTTAAATATTTAATCTTTTATTATTTTTAAACTTTAAAAAAATACTTTTATTAAATAATGTTATCCACGTACTCACTAAGGGGCCAGATTAAGACGTTTGAAGATTCTAGCACTTGAAAATATTTTTGGGGGTTCCCCAATACCTACAAGTATATTTTACTCAATATTCAGTCTATAAACTGAAAAAAAATGAAATTTTATATTTCAGAAGTGAGACTAATCTAAGGATGGGACTTTACTCTAAAATGTTTATGAAAGTTATTTAATAAAACTTTAAAAAAGCAACTAATAAATTTATTAGTTGCTTTTTTTAAAAGAATTATTATAAAATTTTTATACTGTAATCCAGACTTAAGGCCGGGATTATACTATAAAGTTTTATCAAATAACTTTTATAAAAGTTGAAAAATTCAATTAATAATCGCATCGGTTGCATTCAAGCAACCGGTGATCTTATTGGTTGAATTTTTCACGTTTTATCAAAGAGCTTAAAGCCTGAGCTTATGGCCTAAGGCTGGTATTGCACTATAAAACTTTGATAAAAATTATTTTATAAAACTTGAAAAATGTAACCAATAAACACATGTTATATTCGAGCGAACTTAACTGATCCGCCTATTGGTTGCATTTTTCAAGTTTTATAAACGAACTTTGATAAAACTTTTATAGTGTAATCCCGGCCTAACACAGAATTGTGATGTGAATATTTCTAAGCTCAGACATTTTGAAAGTCTCCACCCCTCCTCTTTTTTTCTACTTGCAAATTCTTTGATATCTCCTGAATTTTTTATTTTTTTGGGAACATCGAATGTTTTGGATGTTTTTGGATTGGATTTTTCGAACATTGGATGTTTTTGGAATTTTTCTTTCATATTTTTCTGAAAAGACGGATTTTTTTTCAAAATCTTTTGAAAATATTTTAAGACATTTTCTCCCATCGACTACTTGTGAGGATCGGAAAGAAGACATCTTTAGACCCATATTCTATGGGGCTTTAGACTAAACCACCAAAGAATGCCTCTAGGCTGCCTATGGGTGCTGAATCAAGGGTGAAGGAGAAAAATAATTTCAAAAATTGCGAAAAAATAGTTTTTATGCACGAATTTCAACCTAAAGATGCGGGTGTTTCGCCCGCATCATCAGTGCTCGTGTGAAAGGGTATGCGGACCCGCATTCGCTCCGTGTGAAAGGGGCCTTACTCGCTGTTGTAGACAAAGAGTTGAATTCAAAAAAGGAAGACCTCGCCATAAAATAATGATATCCTGTAGATAGAGGTAGTGTCATCCTATAGGATTTTTTTTGCAAAATCAGATTTTTGCCGAAATCTGTAACTGCCAATTCCGAATTTTCATCTAATATCTACTTCGACAAACTCTGATTTCAGTGACGTATTGCAAACAAAAGACTAAATTTCTCCTGAACCAGGATACCAATATAGTTTATTGTAAGCTCTTTTGGAAGCTGATAGAATGTAAAAGTTTTTGGCAAATTTGACTGATTGTAGCTAAAAAAAGTGTTTTCAGAATTGTCGATTAAACATTTTGGCGACAATTTGATTTTGAACTTTGCCAATTTTTCAGCGCTTGTAGCTCTGCATTAAAACCAGATATTTTGACGAAATCAGTGTGACCTTATAGAATTTTTTCTGCTCTTTCCTGTGCTTAGTTTGCGTATAGGTCTTTCAGAAATCTCAGTCTGGTTTTTCAGACTTGGTGCATTTTTTTTCCATAATCGATTATCCACTATAACTCAAACTGCTTGAGATAAGGCCAGGTTAGTGGGGTGTTTCGTGATTCAATTAGGATCGTCTATCACCCCCAGTTCGTTTGGCAGAATATGTCGGGGGGGGGGGGGAATTCATCCTGTATAAATTTATTGAGTATATGTTCTCTGCCCCCTCCCCCCCGAAAAAAGATGAAGTGACTGCATATTAACTATTATAAATAAATTTGAGAAAGTAAATTTTTTTTGTTTCAGGTTTGGGTGAATGAGAAACTTTCTCCGGAGCTGCTGAATTATGAAGATGAATTGGTTGATTGTTTGGTGGATCAAGTACAGCACATGGAGAGCAGCCTGCAAAAAGTGAACAAGGATGATTTCCGCCTTGTTTGCCACAAGATGGAGGTTTGGTTCAAAAATTTTCTCTTCAACTTTATAGTAGAATCTCAATTACCTGATGTAGTTGGATCAAGCCTATGTCTGTGACTTTCAATTTCTGGATAATTAAATATGCGTAAATTTAAATGTCTAGTATTGGTGCTGAATGGTACAGTGATAAGATGCTCAACTATCCCCATGAAGGCTATAGTCAGGTCCAATCCTGGGAAAGAATGTAGACATCGAGTTCTTTCCTTATTAAACCCGAGATGAACCGATCATTCATTTCCGACCCAACTTCACAGATAGTAAATTACTGTATGATGATATGACCAGGGCTGGTGTGTGGTAAAGTAGTGGTAATAGTATTGTATATTGTCCCCAGGCAATAAGATGTTTAGCTAAAACATTTGAGGTTTTACTGTATTTTACAAAAATTAAAATTATTTTGATTTTTCTAATGACATTCCATAAAAATAGGCATCCTACTTTTAGTGTGATGAGCACAAACAGACCTTCAACACGATACTTACATAACGTGAAAATTCAAGCATTTACCATATTTGCTTCAAAATATGGAAGATCTGCACCAGCAAAACACAAAACAAGCACAACTCTGACAACATAAATACATTAGGAGGCCACACATACAAAACTCAGAATGGGACACACATTTTGGACACACAAGTTTTTGCCATAGTGGAAAAACCACCCTGGCAAAAATAATTTTAGTCATATTTTGCCATTGGTAAAAGTTAAAGTAATTCGGTTGGAGATAAATAAAAAAAAAACCTTTTTGTCGAGCAAGTTGCTTGTAAACAAGTTTTTGATAAAGTATGTGTCTTTTCTTGATAAAACCCAACAATATACCGGTCGAATATCTGTCTTGTAAAATATCAAATTTGTATTAATAATGTTTTTCTATTTTATCAGCTTGACAGAATAAAGTTTGTACTCAACAGTTATTTGAGAACACGACTATCCAAGGTAAGTTGATTAAAAATTTACTGTTTTGTTTTTTTACATTCACTTAGTTTTCGTTTTTAATCGAGCCAAAATTAATGTTTATTTTATGCAAAAAAAAGTTGATTGCTTTGAGAAGTTAAATCTTGAAGCAAAAGCTTGATGATGGGATTTCTCTGACTACAAACACTAACTGGGTGTATAGAGGAATATATAATGGAAGACCTGCTATCAGTACTTCTGCCATGATCCGACTCATTAGAAATTCCTCATAGAAATGTGTGCGAGGTGCATGTTCGGTTAAGTAGTGGATTACTTGTATATGATTACTAGCTAGTCTTTTGTTTTTATTCCAGCCTTGAGAGGTACTTCTATCTTTAAAAAATCATGCAATCGAATAGGGAACTGAGATAGTTACCCTGGCCATGAATTTGCTGATCGGGAGGGAGAAGGGGTTGCCAATCTTTTCATTTTAACAGCCAAGAAAAAGAGCTTTTTTTAACCCTTTAAGTGGCATTGATAAGATATCTCGCCTCCTTAAAAGCCTCTTATGTTAGCATTGACAAATCTAGGTACAGTGAAACCTGTACGAAACGGAACGTCAAGAGACTAAAATAATATTCCATTTTCGACAAAATTCCCATTTTATAAAGTGCACTAATCCTTGAATAGACTATATTTTGAGTCCGTTCAAGACACGTTTCACTATACTTTGATATACTATAAAGTTGATTTCTGAATGGGGACACCTCTCCCCCCCCCCCCACACTATACACCTTATACCTTACCCCACTATACCTTAGTTTGCACCTGCTAAAAATTTTTAAAAAGCCCACGTCATGTATATATATATATTATGAAAAGGCGAAAGATGAGAAGTTATTGAAAAATTGTAGAAAAGAAAGATATGGATCAATGAGGAGGTCGTTCTGAAGGGGGAACCCCCCACATTGCTCCAAACTGCAAAAATGTTTCTAATGATGGTAAGCCTAATAGGCATAAAATTACCATCAGTTCCACCCGACATTTTTACGAAAAACAAGCTTTGGAAGTCAAACAGCAAAAATGACAAGATACAATAAGAATCAAAAATGAAATAACAAATGAGTTAAAAACACAAAAATAGATATACACAAAGTGTGTTAAAAACTGAAAAATGAGAAAACTTGAATAAAACATACCAAGAGTAAGACTCTTTTTAAAGCATGCTGCCTGAATTGACTATTATAAGTGTTTGGGTGAAATTTTGAAACCCAGAAAAGAAGATGGAAATCCGTTGCCACTCAAGATATTTAAAAATTCAAAATATGCTTCTAAATAATCTTTAGCATTATTGCAAGTTGTTTTAATTCTTGAAAGTTGTCCAAAAAATATATTTTTCAAAATTCTAATACTAATATTAGAATTGAAATTAGTCAGAAAATTGACTTTAAATTGAAATTCTTTCCTTTTGCCGAAAATACCGATAAAAGCTATGTTATTAGATAAGCAAATTTTAAGATCCAGGAAGTCCATAGATAGGGGGTTGTGATTGGTTTTCTTGAGTGTCAAATTCGTAGGGTAAATTTCACCGCTAAGATCAAGAAAATTTTCAAAATTAAGCTTTCTTTCTTTCGCCTTTTCATAATATTTAATTTCGGGTTATGCTTATAAAGCAGCCTTTTGTGGCGCGATACTCTAACTTTTGAAATTTTTCATTGAAAGCTGATTTTATTTTAATTTTTTAATTTTCTCTTTGTATAATATATATATATATATATATATATATATTATTAGGGGTAATAGGTTGTTAAAAGATCATTGAAATAGAATGTGTGGAGAGTGGCAAAAACATAATTCTGCCTCTGCCCACAATTAAGTGAACCTTTTTCCCAAGTGGTATTTTGGAAGTCTAATCCGGTAACTACTAGAGTCGTAAATAGGACATCTACTCCTATTTACGACTCTAGTTACCGGATTGGACTTCCAAATATTACTTGGGAAAAAGGTTCACTTAATTGTGGGCAGAGGCAGAATTATGTTTTTGCCATTCTCCACACATTCTATTTCAATGGTCTTTTAACAACCTATTACCCCTAATTTGCCACCAATTCAAACTGCCACCATCCATAAGCCAAAGCTCCCTTAGATTTGTAAATATGTCTTTGATTGTGAGTAGTAACAGAGAAGAGCTCTTCTCAGAGTTGCCAGTATGCTGTCTTGGCCCAAATCAGTTTTTTTTCTCCAAGTTGTTTCCCCTGCCTTAGTGCTACTAACCTACTATCTAGAATGCAAAAAATATTGCAGCGGACGTTAAATGAGCAGTATTTTATGCTACAGTTTTAAAATTGGTTTTTCAGGTAAGCTTATCTATAAAGAAAGAATATAATGGTCCCATTTCACATGACGTGGCATATCTAGGTTTTTTTTAACGAAGTTTGGAGGAGAAAAATTTAATTTTGTGTATTGGTGAAAAGTGGTATATATTGGCCTTACCAGTGAAACCAAACAGAAAACTTACAGTAGACTTCCTAGCTAGGTGAGTTGCAGCAAAAATCTGTTCTGGGAAAGGGGGGTTTGGATAATGCTTACGTCATCAACCACCCTTTATGATGATAATATGACTTAGGATTCAGAGGGGCAGAGCTGATGACGAAATTTTGCTGACAGTGGGGGGTCAAAAATGGCTAAAAATTTGCTTACGTAATACTTGAACGGCCCCTAAGTGGTGGGTTACATCAAGGTTGGGTTCGGTTTTCGAAGTCATTTGAAAGGGTTAGCCTTGACTGCCAAACAAAGCACCAATAAACTGGCTCTGAAAAACTGGACAGCTTGCTGTTTTAATGGCTTTCTAGCTGCAGATCCAAAAATCTTTTGGTTTTAGTGATTACATTGCAAAAGAGGGAGTCCTTCGAATTGCTTGAAAAATGGGTATTACAGATTTCTATCATTAAATTGGCTGGTTAGGGAAATTTGGGACCCAACTGTGTTTTGTGTTTCTTGAAGGGAATGGACAAGCATCTGATTGTTCAAAGGTGAACTCTTGGATGGAAAAATTGCCTTTTAGAATTGCTTGTTGTAAAACTTGAGATGGCTGACTAAAATTGTAACGAGAATTTTTCTCCTGAGCGACTTTTCTTTTTCAACTTTTCTCCTGAGCGATTGCTGGTAAGATATTGTATGTGAAAACGAACCCTTCTATAGGAAGTAAGCATGAAAAAGAAAGGCTGACCATACTTTTATGCTGCAATATGGAAAGAACGAAACCTGTTGGTGACAAAAGTCCAAATCAGAGATGGATCAAAAGCTTGGTTATAAGGAAAAAAGTGCCCTCAATGTGGAAACCTGTTCAGATGATGCAAAACAATGATAGAATAGCTGCTAAATAA
Source organism: Pholcus phalangioides (assembly GCF_987345545.1). Lineage (NCBI taxonomy): Eukaryota > Metazoa > Arthropoda > Arachnida > Araneae > Pholcidae > Pholcus > Pholcus phalangioides. Next base: position 116,774,107 of record NW_028301608.1, on the reverse strand, counting down.
AGTGTTAAAAAAATTGAAAGAAAAAATGCATCATCATCTTGTTCATGGACAATGTAGAATGCCATCTTCCTGACAGAAATTTCAATAGTCTGGGCGAAGCATTCTTATCTCCAAATGCTACTGGTTTTTGGTAACTAGAAGCATATTTATAGGGAGTGTGGGGGAACTTGGCAGGCTATAGCCCAGGGCGGCAAATTTGGAGGGGCAGCAAATTTGAGGAATGAGTGGTAAAGGAAATCATTAGAGTGGGGGAGGAAAAGGGCGGTATAGGTCACAGGAGATAAAACCATGAATCTGCCTTATATCTATAGAGCAAGGGACCAGGTCAGTGAGTGGCCAAAAGAGTGCAAACGACCAAGAATGTTGGAAGTAAAAAAAGCAACCAAAAGAGTGACCTAGAGTGTATGCAAGCATGCGAGCTACCAAAATAGTATGCAAGCATGTGAATGTTTAAAATAGTGTGCAAGCATGTGAATGTTTAAAATAGTGTGCAAGCATGTGAATAACTAAAATAGTGACCTAGAGTGTATGCAAGCATGTGAATAATCAAAAGAGGGACTTTGACCAGTCGACACTGACCAAATCAGTAAACGACCAAAAGATCAACCTATAGAGTGTGTAAGCATGGGAGTGTCCAAAAGAGTGACTTAAAGACGGGCATATTTATGGAGGCTGGGGCTAAGGGGACTATAGCCAAGGACGGCAAATTTGAAGAATGAGTGGTCAAAAAAAATGATATAAGGGCAGCAAAATTTGTGTAGCCCCACAGGCGGAAAAACCATAAATCCTCTGTTGACAACGATAGTAGTTATAATAAAAATGTATTGGTGGGTATCACATATCATTTTCTTGCTTCCTTCTACTTTGAGTTTTCAATAAGTGGTTTTTATTCCCTATATGTTAGTTTTTGATTAGAATCGGTGCTCATTGAAAGTATTAACTAAATATATTCCTATATCTTTGAATCCAGATTGAAAAATTCTGTGGTCATTTATTAATGCTTGAAGATGGTGATCCTGCACGTCGTGTTCAGATGTGTGAAGAAGAGAGGCGATTTGCAAAAGAGTAAGTCTTGTGAATTTAATATTTTACATGATGTATTTTTTAGAGATTGTACATATCTCATATATGTTATATTTCTTATACGTGTTATATTATTCTTATATGATTTGCAGGTATGTGTCTAATATGAAAAGTTACCTGCAGGAAGTCGCAGTTAAACATATGCCACCTAATATGCAATCTTTGCCTTTGGATGAAATGAGTATGTTAAAAAAAAATTACTTTTAAAATCTCTAGTTTACTTTATATGTTTAGTTCTTAATCATCTTGCACCAGTATTGAGGTATCTTATAAAACCCGATTTGTTATATTTTATCGTCAAGATATCTTGTGTAATTAAGAACCTTTTATTTTTGACTACATAGTTTTTTTTTAGTGGAACTTGGTCAATTTGAATTTTGGGTAATTTAAACTTTTATGAGCTTCCCTTGAGTTTTCTATCTAACGTAATGTTAAAATTTCTTGTTTAATTCTCACTTTTTTCAAATGTTTTGGATAATTTGAAGTTTGAGGAAAAAATCGTGTTTTTGTATGAGAAAATTTAGTTCCGAAAAATTCTATAACCAATTAGACTTTGTTTTTCTCGATCAAGTTATTGTACAACAAATCTTTATAGACCAAAAATACCTAAATTAAAAATTCAGACGTAATTCCAACACACTATAGATGCAGTTTTTTTTATCTTGACTTCTGGTATGAACTGACTTGCTAATATTCTTTGTGCTGAGCAATGTAAAAAGAAATGTGGAACCAGTCCTGAAGGTTTTATGATAGACTTCTGATAAGAAACCAAATTTTTTTTCTTAAAAAAACAACACCCTTTGTATGCTGAAACACATCAGAATTTAATTTGCTTTTTGCGTTATATTTTTTTAGTAACTCAGTTCAACAAAAAAAAAATTACCATTGTCGATCATGAACCGGCAAAACTCTGAACTAATTTCATGAAAAGCCTATCTGTGCTGAATGAATCCAACAAAAGTGTGTGAGTGACGAGTGAGCTATTTCAAATAATGAATTGTCAGTATGGGGGAAAAAGACCAAAATGCTAATTTGTAAATTTTAAATCCCTTTTTTTCTTTGATAATTTAATGCCCATTTTGTTATTGCTCAGCTGGAGTGCATTGAGAAAATGCTTACCACTTGATACGAATTACTTTGTTCAACCTATGAATTAAGGTGTATCATTCAAAATCTGAAACTTTTTATCGTCATTTTAAGAGTAAGGAATGGATCGAAGTTTAAATTACAATTACTAAATCAATTATTAAAATTTGGGAAACTGTTTTGAAAGTGATGACCAAATTTTAATAATTATTATCATCCAATGTGAATATTGATGCTTAAGTTGCGATTGTAGTCATTTTTTATGGGTGCAGGATAGATTAGTTGGATAATTTGAATTTTGGATAATTCAAACTTTTTCCAGTGACTTTAGACTTCGAATTAACCAAGTTCAACTGTAGCTGATTTCTCAATCAGAACATTAGAACATCTTTTCTCATCTTCCTTATTTTGCACCTGCTTAAATTCAAAAGAAAGCCTACTTTATGAAAAGAGACAATATTTTAGGCTGACAGGGCTCCCCAGCCCGATGGTTCGAGATGATTCATATCGTTTTGTTTTTCCACTTGAAAAGTTCACGATATTGGGGCCTTGCCAAAGATCTCAGCTTAGGGCCCTGTTATGAGTGGGGAGCATATCGGACCCACTTATTACAAGGACCTTGTTCCCTGCAAAAATGTTCACTAAATCCAGTCACTCTTTAAATCGATATTCAAGTGAAAAAAAAATTCAGAAAAATTAAGTGCGTATAACAAGTATATATAACACAGTAGCCTATAGTTATTAGACATATGAAATATTTTTTCACATGTTTCTAGCATTTTATATAATTTTTATTTTATCATTGACAATTAAAACTTTACATTTGGATATCCCCTCCCCTCCAAAAAAAGAACACAACACACAGAAAAGGAAGAATTTCGGTAATGTTTCCTCACAATCAAACACCCATTCATATTGGAAGTTGAAAAAGGGATGTGTTAACCATTTTTTAAAATTCTGAGGGGTCTGTGTCTTATTTAAATTTCTCATCTTCACCCTTCTTTTCGAGACAAGGCGTTGCTGTTCATGCACATTGGCAACAAACCTTAGGAAAGGGTAATAGGCCTTTTGTTGAATTATTTGATTGGCATTTATTACTCATCAATTGTATTATCTTTCAAATTGCTCATTAAATCTGAGCTACCGTGAAAATCTGCTTTCTCAAATAGACAGAATTGCCATAAAATTAGCATTGTACCAAACAAAATTCATTAATTAGCTCGTTAAATCCAGACTTTTGCTCAAAGCAAGCTCATTATAATTGGGTCCGACTGTATTATTATTTTTTTGCAGCCCTTCATATGTTCAATTGTATAATGAAAGAAAAATTTATGAGTATTTTTCTTCAAGATAAGTATGAATATAGGCTCTGCGTTCCTGAAAGCTGCAACTAAAATATGAGGGGGTGATAGTACATGTCAAGACAAACAATTTTTGTAAGTGAAGGCAAGTCGCAAATGACTTGGGTTCAGTGCATGTTAATGCGGAATTAAGCCACTTTCATCCTTGATTCTCGGAGTATTGGGGGTGCTCTGTAAAATGTTAAATGAAAAACAATGATATATTAAGCCCTTGGCAATACCTCTAAATTGGAAATTTCTGTTTTCATTGGCTGCAGGTTTCATATTTGTACTTTTTTTTAGTGAATCATATATTGGATTTTCAAGTTTCAAATGACGAACATTTTAATTTTTTCATTACATTTTTCCCTGATGAACATTTTACATAGCAATGTACATATAAATGGAATGCACCATTTTTGCTTCAATCATTTCTAAGCTGACATGTCATTTGTTTCGAACTAGATGTTTCCCTATTACATTTTAAAACATATATGTATTTAAGGTTCAAAACCACAGCTCAAAAGATCAGTTTTCATCAGAGCCAAGCAGGAATGCCAAGGTGTGCTTCTGGAATCTGGTGATTATGGGTAAATTTATTTATTCATTTTTCATCATTTCTATATCAAAATATTCATAAATTCCAAATAATGTATGGTGTATAATGTTCCAAATATTCGTAAAATTGCAATCTATATCTAGTTTTTAAATTGTGAGAATGCTTGAAACTGTCTATGCAACATAATAGTACTGCTCAGGGCTGTACCTTGTCTTTTTGGGCCCCGGGACAGATATTTTCTTGGGGCCCCCCCTAAAAAAGGAAAAATTATGCAAAATAAATGTACATTGTTTGTAAGGTTCCCATTTGGCTTAGGGCCCCGGTTGCTCCAGCCTAGTTAAAGCCCTGGTATTGCTAGCTTGGAATAACTTGTGTGGTAGATAAAATTTGATTTAATTTTGAAATTAAGATTTGTAAAAATATGCTCATGAATTAAATTTTACAAAATATCTTGCTTTGCATATACAGTATATTTATACATTGAAAGTTAAAAAATAAAAAAGCTGTATCAATTTATTAATTTTTTTTAGAGACGAAGAAGTGGTACGCCTTGATGAAAATTCTCAGCACATATTGCAGTACAAATCGATTGCATCGCTCTTGAAAAGAGGTGCTGTTCAGCTGATCTAAGTACCTATTTATCACATTTTATTGCATTCTCTGTGAGAAAAGCCAAATACTTCTATACTGTGCATAGCAATTCATTTTTGTTCAAACAATCTATTTTTCTGCATTTTGTAAAATGTTTATTATTTTACTGTGTTGGGTATCTCCTGTGAAAATATTCACTTTATAGGAGTCCTTTTATATGTGAAAAGTTACATTTTCTGTCATCAATAGCCAGCAAAGCCACTAGCCATTTTTATAAGACTGTATAGTGAAATGGATTATCATTTTTTGCAGTCTACATTTATTTGTATTTATTATATTTGATAAAACTGAGAAATATTTGTTTTTGAATATATAGCTATATTTATTTTGTAAAATTTTTATCACCATATTGCATGGAAATGGTTTCAAGCTCAATGTTTATGGTCGAATTTCACTATTCATATCGGTTATTTGTGCATGATTTCTTAAGATATAAGTTTGGAAAATTTATAATCTGAGCATTTTTTCAAATAAAATTATAGAATATTTTTTTGCTATTGGCTTCAAGTTTTCATTTACAAAAAGTTGACAAGACTTAAAATAACAAAAACTTAAAATTTTCTAGTGCACCTAAATTGTAGCCAGAGCTGGCATTTATTATTTTATAGGTGATAATTTTCTATAAATGATGCTTAAAACGAAAATTACTAAATGCTAACTGAAGTTTTAGGGTTGAACATTCCTTTGACTGCATCTTTTTAAATCCTATACTTTATCTTTGTTACACATGCATAACTGGGGGAAAAATTTCCATTTAATGAAAAAAAAACAGCCTTGAGATTAGCAGATCAGGTAGATCATGGCAGGGCATGCAATTGACTAGCACTGCAACATATATGCAAATAATCTGCAACAGTAAAACCTAAGAGTAATATTAAAAGGGAGCAGAGAGAACCTGTTTTTTTTTTAAATTTTGGAATTCTGTTGTATAGGTCTGCAGAGAGAAAGACTTCGGAAAACTTTCAAAAGAAAGATTTTTTGTTAAAAGGTTTGTCTTTGAGTTCTCTGTGTAACTCTTTTTCTGCCCCCCCCCATCCTCATTGAGTTTCTTTGAATATATATATATATATATATAGGCCTGTTATTCATCAAACCTAACTCATAAGCTGCTGATGAATTTAACTTCAATTAATTCCAGTGTACAGGATTGAGTTCCCAATGAGGCATAAAATCTGTATGTAATGGCTAATCTTGTGATAGAAAAATTTTCTAATAAACATTGGTAGTAATTACAGCCATAAGTGTATGCAGAAGAGGGGGGGGGGAATTTGGGGTTAAACTCCTACCCCTTTAAGCTGAGATTATGGTAGAGGAAAAAACCCTGTGGCTCTCCTTGAACTAATGAAATAGATCAATGTCGCAGGGGCTCATGTACCATCATCTATAGCAGAAGGCCTCTGCCATAGATGCCATGATGTTACTGAAGGTCATCTTACCTTCTGCTATAGATGGTGTTGGCTCGTGAGGGAAAACAGATTGTGTTTGAGTACCCTTTTTGCTCATGAAGTTAGAGCAGAAGTGTGACAACATTCATTGTTATGCTGAAAAATGAGTGGACATGTTTAGAAATGCTACTACTACTAAACCACACATGTCCCTCATCCATATTCCTCTGCGGTACTTCTAATGGATTGGTACATGTTGGAATGTGTGTGGCCATGTTGTGAACCTAAAGTGAAGATTGTTTCTGTGTAATTCTTGTTATAGTGCTGCCATCTATCGCATATTTTTTGAACTATGAGTGAAATGTGATGATTTTACTGTTTTAGGCCTGTTGCTCTCTGCGCCGTGACTTTGTAATGGGGAGATCAGCTTGCATTCGTACCTCAAAGTTGGGAACCACAGAAAATCAACTTCAGCTGTGGCGATGGTGGGGTTTGAACCCGGGACCTCGCGATGCGAGTCTGTCGCTATGACCACTCAGCCACCACAGTGGCAAATGCTGCTACTGAATGGCCCACTATTGTGTGCAGGAAGGCTTTGATGACACATTTCTTGAAGATTCTGCATGATATTTCTTCATGTTTCTGCCATGTAAAATCTCAACTTTGATTCATGCACTCTGCTCTGGCTTTGCAAACATTATTTATTTAGGGTGGTCGAATTCCACTCCACCAAATTATAACTTTGTTTCTATCTGCCCAAATGCCCAGCACTATTGACAATGAGTCTGTTGGACAGCTATAACTTCCCTTAAAGCATGCTGGAAACCACAAAATCCTCTCACTAATGCCATTGTGCATTTAGAAACATAAAAATCCTAGAATAGAGTGTTATCACTTTTTTTCAGTCCATGTTACTTGAAATTTACTATGATAATACATAGTTTGTGATTTTTGTTTTTCATTTACAGTCAGACCCCGATTTAACGATTTCCTGCAATTTAACAAGTGAAAATTTCAGTTTTAGCTCATTCGTTAAATCTGGGTTCTACTCTATTGGAATTTTTTGATGTCATTATTTGTGTTTGATACCATTCTTTGTTTCAATATTGGCAGCACAGTGGAACTGAATTTCAAAGGTGAAGGAAAATGTGAAATTACGAAAATAGATCATTTCTTCAATTCCAAACATTGAAAGAATTAAGGGAACTGAAAATACTATTGTTGGCTCATGGACATGATGATGTCACAACTTTTGTGGGTCTTCTAATTAAAGCTGATCAAATAAGTGACCAGGTACTGTGTGAAAGATAACCAGGGTGTGAAAAAATCGTGGATTTAAAAAAAAAAAAATTGTATTTTTGATTTAAATTGTGTGGTTTTTTTTTAAATTAAAATTATCCCTATATTAAAACAAATCTTGCTAATCATTAAGAATGCATATTTCCATATCACCTGCTTTTTTCCCTTAATTGCTCAAATTTAATTCAGCATTAATGAATGAACTACAAACAAATTACAAGCAAAAAATACAAACATAAAAAATCTGTGTTTATGTAACATGAAAGGTCATTGAGCCCCAATTAACTTCATGGATTAACATTTTTCTTGTAGAAAGTGTTTTTATTCATAAAGGCTCCCCTCCCATTAAAGTGAATACATAGTGGCAACTCAGTATCATACATATGGTGCAGGTATCTCAATTCACTCAATGTACAACTAAAGGGCCATTCAGCATCAACTAAAAAAAATTCTAATGACAAGATTGCTTCTTGCACAATTAGTGGATGTGTTTCCAACTTGCATAATGTTGCTTAAGTTTACACATTTTTATTCTTTCACAGATTCGATGAGTTTTGGTTAAAAAAACGAGCAAATTAAAACTTTAATGCGAAAAGTAAAGTCAAAAGCCCAATGATATTTATGTTGGTACAACATATATTATTATTTTGAATCAGCAATCAGGGCATAGAATTCAAAGCTTTATACAAAAAGTTATTTATTCAAATTATGTAAAGAAAAAAACGATTTAAATATTTTAATTTTAATCATTATTTAAATCAGCATACCCTAAAAATAACTTAAATCACAGCTGCCAAGTCTCTCGGATTTTCTGGGAGGCTCCTGAATTTCTATTCTACCTCCCAGACTCCCAAAAATTTCTTTTATCTCCCAAATTTCCCCTGTGATTGTAAAAAAATCCCTACTTTTAGGGAAAAATTATTCCCCAAGAATTTACTCAAAAAAAAAACAAAAAAAAAAACTGCTGCTTTACAAGCGTTGTGTAAATTGTCACCTTTTTTTTGTCAAATCACAAAAAAATTCATTTTTGGGGAGAAACCACAAAATTCGGCAATCCAACGTTTAGAAATCTAAAATTGGCACAATTGCTACCAATATCTCCTGTTTCAGGCCCAACAGATTTTTTGGTTTGCGAGATTTGGGAGATTTTTGAGAGATAATTTAACCCAAGGACTTGAACCTACTGGTTGGCCATGATTAGTGATGGCTTGCACGGCTTCACGGTTTTTGCAACAGGAAAATATCCCTAAAATTTCCTTTTTACTAATGAAAAATCCCTAAAATGTTTTAAAAGATTCTTTTTACATTTATTTTTGTACGAATTTTTTGCATCCTCACAAAAACCTCCTGAATTCTCATTCGCCAAAGTTGGCAGCTATGTGATCAGTATAACCTGCCACTTTGTACACCTCCCTATATTGGCGATTTTGAAAGGAACTGGCCATAATCCTATACCGAAGCATGTTCATGGTACTCCATACCTTAGAAATATCTCTATTTGGACATTAAACAACCTCTATGTCTTAAACAGATGCTGCTGATTATCTGCTAAAGGGTTGAACATGGGCAGTGTTATGAAGTTGTTAGGGAGTAGATTTCCCTGCCTCCGAGGTGGATTTAAAAAATGATTTCATTGTTAACCTTCAAAATAGGGTGCAATATTCAGATTATGGCAGTTTCTCAAAGTGGTGCATCATGGACTTTTGACAGGGGTGTCGCAGTCAGCTGTTTATATTAATGTGCACTTATTCAATGCCATGAAGCGGTTCTTCTCGAGACTATTCCAGGAATCTGCAGATAAACAATGACTAGGGCAAAAGGGTGACCCTGGCAGCAAAATTTTGAGAACCACTAGATTATAGGTTTTTTTTACATTTGTGCTTTCTCCAAGCTCCCCCCTCCTCCTGAATTTCTCTGCATTTCAAACTTGTAGGTCAGTCTTCAGTAGTGATCTGTGTCATTCCAATGTGCAGTGTCGCTCAATAAGAACCCAATTTGATTGAAAAGCTCATTTTATTCCATATCAGGCTTAGCATGGAAAATAACATGGTGACCAGACATAACGAACATATATTGAACTATACTGCATAACAACTATAACCGAAAAATGAAACACTGATTGGGAACAAACATCTTTTATAGATGGAAATTTTTTCCTTTCATGGAAGTCGACCGGTTGCTGATGAGCATAATCTGTCATTTGCATAAGGCATGCATAATTTTTCCCCCAACAATCTGTATGTGGTGTGTCATTAAAGCAACTGTGTTTAACTTCATCATTATGAGGAACAAAAGTTTATTGAGTTGATCATTGAAAAGGAAAAAACAATGTTATTGATTGATTTTTGAGTGGCAAGGATTTAAAGAGAAATTATAGAAGATTTAAACTCTCCCCAAGTTGACTGTGTCACAAATAAATAATAATTAATAGAACTTCAATTCTGAAAGATGGGGAGAAACTTCAGTTTGCAACGAAAAAAGAATGTGCATCTCCAAATGATGAGATAATTTATAAAGTTTTAAAGTTTTTTCATTCCTTCCAAAGTAAGACATTCCCCCAAGTGACTAGAAAGGAAAAAAAATATTACTATAGATTTATGAATCAACAACACATTTATGGCAAGCAATAGGTGGCTAGAATGTTTTCAGTAGCGAAATAATGTATCATTCAATGTTTTGTGTGGTGAATTTGGTGGAGCCAATCTTCAAGAAGCAGAAGATTGGAAGTGGAAGCTTCCAGACATTAACTTACTTTTGATTTTACTGAGGAAAGTATTTTCAATCAAGGGCGTAGCAGGGGTGGGGACTTGGGGGGTCTGGTCCCCCTCCCCTCCTCGAAATATGAGAAAATGACCGGAAAGAGATGGCCAAATCTATTGCTCTATCGGTTTGGTCCCCCCTCCCCCAAATGAAATTTCTGGCTACACCCCCTGTTTTCAATGCAGACGAAACTGCTTTATTACAGTTGATTGGCACCACACTTTTGGTGTGTTGCAGTGTTCAAGGGGAAAAGTTAAAAACAGGTCGGCAACGGTACAAATCCTCAATCATTACGCTTCACTCATAGTTTGAAAAGTAGACGCCAGCACACTATAACAAGCATTACACAGAAAAAACTTTGTCAGGTCATAGGCGGAGATAGACTTGGAAGTCTGGGGAGGAGATCACGATGATTATGTGTCAATTCATGTACAGTCGACTCCACCTTTGACTCCACCCCTATATCTCCGCCCATGTGTCAGGTTAATAACACATACATGCACATTCCAACATGTACAGATTCATTCCATTGAGGAACATGTGAACGAGGTGCACAAGTGGTTTAATAGTAGTGTTCAAGGGAAATTATTGTTCAAGTGTAACAATTAGGAATTATTGTTGCAGTGTTGAAGGGGAAGGGAATTGCTCATGGCCAGGGTACACCGATTTAAATCACGAAATTTGAATTTCTTTTTCTTTAACTTCAATGATAATAAGGTAAAAATTATCTAGTATGATATGCATGTGTTATTGAAATGTGGTAAGCTTCTAGATTAAAAGAAATATAGAAGATCTGATAAATTTTGACTTGGAACCTAATCCTTAGATACAGTGCGAAAATATAGCTGTTTTATTTCTGTAGATTTTGTGCTTGGGAAAAATAGCAGAAAAATATAGGGCATGGATGTTTACTAACACTAACAAATTCCCTGGACGGATCATGCTGATCCCTTGGGAATATGTGAGGATCTTCTGTTATGTTAAAAAAAAAAAAAAAAAAAGATGCAAAGCTTAGATATAACTGCACCACAGTGTCATCTTAACACATGAGCCCACTCGGGCATGGCCTAGGGGCCCCAAGAAGAGAGGAGCCTCACAAAAATAAGTGGTTGAAATTTTTGAGATTTTTCCCAGTAGGGCCTCAAAAATATCACTTGGCCTGGGAGCCCCATGAAGCTCTTACGACTGCCCTGCTGCACCAAGTACTGTATTTGCAATGTATGACAATAGGACACCGGGGTTGTCCTAATGAAAGTATAGAGAAATTATTTTTTGTATAAGACCTTGAATTCCATGCCTTAATTTCTGAGTTAATACCAACATAAATACTGTTGGACTTGAAATTTTAATACGAAAAGCTAAGTCTAGAGTTTGCTCAATTTTTTATCAAAACTTATTAAATTCGTAATAAGATCATCTTTGAAAGAATAAAAATGTGTAAATTATCAAGCAACATCATGCAAGTCGGAAGCACATCACAATAAATGCATCCATCAATTGAGCAAGAAAAAAAGTCTTGTCTATTGATCATAGGCGTATGCAGAATTTTCTCAAGGAGGGGGTTTTCAATTTTTTTTCTTCTCAGGGGGAGTTTACGTTTGTTACTGTGGCTTGGGGGGGGGGGGGTAGAATGACCCTTTGGTTGCGCATTGAGTGAATCGAGAATCTGCACCATATGTGATACTAAGCCATCACCAGGCGTTTACTGTACAGAGCAGGGGGGGGGGGGGCCTCACAAATAAAAGCACTTATACCTCTATAAGAAAAATGTTAATAAATGAAATTAATTCTTGCTCAGCAACCCTTCATGGTTCATAAACAATGATTTTGGATGTTCATATTTCTTGCTTGTGGTTCATTTGTTTATTGTTAGTTTATTCATTAATGCTTAATTAAATTTGAGAGATTAGGTCAAGAAAATAGATAGGTGATATGAAAATATGCTTTCTTAATGATTAATAAGATTTGCTCTAATTAATAAGCAGTCAGTTAATCTTGATTTTTTTTCATACCCTGCCTATTTCGATAGTTTTGAAGGCTCAGTTTGAAAGAAAGTGGTCAAGGGGAGAAACTAAAACCACTCCGTGATTGGGAACTTCTAATCTTGGACACCTTTCTAACTTGAACAGATTTCAATTGAACTGTAGGTGTCCAACTTTACTGCAGTTAAAGGAGATAAGCATGGAATAGCAATATAGAATAATTCAACTTTACTTGCAATCAGGGCCGCCTTAATGCATGGGCCTACCTGGGCACAGCCTGGGGGCCTTCATGATTATACGAGATCTGATACTATAGTTTTTAGAGTTAATTAGTAAGGATATTTCAAGCCTGTGGTAGGAGAGACCTCAGAATATCACTTTGCCCCATGGTGCTATTAAGATGGTCCAGCTTGCAATGGGGGATATAATCAGAAGCGATTCATGGTTTTTCATTGTTAATGGCAAGGTGTTTATGAGTGTGAAGTTGATCGTAGCTTCTTGAAGTATGTCTTTGGTGCAATTTTCATTTGTATAGGGTGTTCTGATTACGCCAATGAAGGAAAGTTCTACCCACGTGTGTTGTGTTTTTCACGTACGAACGTGGAACTTTATCTCTGCAAGACACAGTAGCAGACAGGTTTGCGTAATTGACATGGAATAGAATTGTTTCACTACGTATCTGTTAGTTCACTGTCCGATGTCCAATCTCCGATTATTGATCTGAGTGACATCAATGAGCTACAGCTTGATCCCGGACTTCTCAATTGGACGAGCATGCAGCGATTTGTTGAAGCTTCGAAAGGCCAGTGTTGTGGCTCCTCCCAGTCTGGCTTGCTGGAATCTTCGTCGATGAGGATGTCGGAGACTTCGCTGTTCGGAGACTTCTTCGTTGGACGTAGTACCTCCTTGACTCGAGCGAAAACCAACACCGTTATCAGAAGCAAAATGATTCCCAAGAAAGACCATCCTATAAATACCCAGATTAACAGGTTTAGATATTCATCCAGCACTTGCACCATAACTCGGGGCTGCGTGCCGTTGGTTTTGTCGATGTACAAAGTGCTATCCGGTTGTTCGACCCCCACCTTCAGAAGCCGGAGATCCGAACTGTTGTCCGCCACGCCAGTTGACGATGCGTTCGAAACATTATCCTCTTCTGTAGAATTAAACCACCTGTACTCTACGGCTAGAATCAGCGCACTCACCGGGTCGACATCATCTCGGTCGACTTTAGCTCTATTTCTATCGCTCTTCATCCTCTTACGGTCTACGATGTTTGAATATCTAAGTTCGTATGTGGACCTATTGGTTGAAGCTTTTTGGGGCGTCATCGACATCAAAGATTCGTTCGAGCCCGAATTCCGTACTTTGACGTTACCATCGTCCAACAATGATGCATTAGACGGCTCGGATCGGTCGATTACCGTAGCATTTGATGTAGGATGTTTCGGACTGCCGAAGTCCGAAGCGAACGATGTATTCTTTGTGCTTTTCAAATCTTTTTTGGATCTGATATTCACCGCGGATCGTCTCCCATCGAACGGAAGGCTCTCGATTCGTTGTGATTGCCTGTTCAGAATTTCTAGAAGATTTTTCCTGGCGACCCTGAAGTTCCTCATTATGTCCTGCCAAGATTTCGTCATAAGCCCCTGGTCGACGAATACTCCCGAGGGCGTCGTCGATATGCAGTGTTCTTCCTTTATGCTCTGATCTACGGCAGCCACGGTTGTCGGAGGTGGATCCGACTGGTCACTGTTCAGGGTTACGACGAACCAAGTAAACCATGCGATATAGAGACATATTATCATGCCTATGACTATTTTCAATAGCTCCATATGTCACATCATAAGTCATAGTAAATACGCGTATATATTTCATTAAGATGCTTAAAATTATCAGTGTATTGAATCGGTTGTCTTTCGACCATCATGTTTTCCCAGGAATTAGATGGATGAAAACATGAAAAAAATTGCAACAATTGGTTTTCGCCTCTTCTTTTTGTATCTTTCACTGCTTTTCGACGTTGTTGCGCTTTCATTGCATCTATGCACGCTGTAAAAAAAAAACGGGATGTGGTTTTGAGTTAACTTGACGAGTCTCTATCTCGAACCACCCATGGTCTGTTGAGGTACCACAATGCGGCGTTCGCATTACATACCCTCCCTATCCAGCCTTCACCAACTTGAGGTGTATGTGCAATTGAAAGGTCTTCCTTTATTTTAGCTGATCGCACTTAGATGTACAAGTTGTACAAATGGAGGTACTGAACTCTACCAATAAAATGAGAGGGTTTATATAAATGTAAGACGAAATGATTTCTGCTGTGAACCCAGGTTCTGAACAGCATCCTAGCATGCAACTTAGACCCAGCGGTGATTTAAGCGTGATGGATCTGTGGCGCGTGTGCTGCACGTTCTCCAGACCTACATCCCCTAGAATTTTTTTTTCCTCTTTAGTCTCCTCTAAATATCAGTGTACCGCGCATCCGGAGAATCACTGGAAGATTTCGTAGCAAGAATCGTTTTTTTTCCCCTGCGAACAAGATAAATTCCACACCAGGAATCTGCCGATGTTCAGCTGCTCAACAACGCTTCCGGAAGCTACTTTGATCCCTAGAATCGACTCGTAAATTGTTAAGTTCCCTCTGTTAAATTATTTTCTTTATAATGTTACTGTGCTATTTTTTTTTTTGACAATGCAGCGAAATAATATAGAAACCCCCCAGGTCCCACAAATTGGCGAAAAATATTTATCGTTACGTATAACTATCACCTCTCTTATTTTTCGGCTTAGTTCAGGACCCAAGCTGTATAGGTTTCATCATTAAAGAAATTGGTAGCAGTCTCGCTAAATCGACTATATATTTGAAGGAACCTTGATAATTATGGATTCTTGTATTATAATAGGTCTCTAACGAATTCGCACAATTGTGTATCGTTCTGTTGACATCTCGACGATTACTGCATATAGGTTAAACTGCAATTCAGTCAACTGGTTTTCAATAAGAACCTACATGAGAACTCCTTGGGCTATGCTTTAGTCACTCGCATAGGGGTGTGTTTGAATGTTTCATATAATTTACTTTCACTTTCTACTCCGTTCTAAAATACATACCGTGTACAGCGGTTCTCGAAGTTGCATGGCGGCTCTTAAGGGCATCGCGAAGAGTTGTGTTGGTATGTGCCCGTTCAGTGCTTTGAAATGCTTTATTTCTAGACCGGGGTGGCCAACTTCTCCCTGTTCGTCTCCAGGGCTGAAACTAGATGCTTGCTCAGCCGGGCAAGCACGCATTTTGGCACCCTCTTGTAATTATGAAAGGAAGGTTAAAGGGTGAAATTTGCGCCTCTTCTGAACACTAGAACCACCTACTCCCCCCCCCCCTAGTTGCGGCTCTGAATACAATACAGCAAGGGTGCTTAACCTTTATGCTCTGGAACTGTATCACAGGTCACTTATGTGATCTGTAAATATGCCACTTAAGTGACCCGTGGCACTTAATTTATCTCTAAATGAGCTGCGGGCCGCTTAAGCAGTGCCGTTTTCACGCATGGGCCGACCTGGGGGCGCAAGTGCAAAGGGACTCGTGAAATGAGATCTGGTTAAAATTATTTTCGAAAGTAAATATGTCTCGCCGTGGGGGGGGGGGGGGCTCAAAAAAATCACTTTGCCCGGATACCTCTAAGATAACCGTGGTTCGATGGCCAACATAATGGTCAGCTACAGCATCGCGGGCCGCGCTAGAGAGACCATCACACTTTAGTGTATAAGTTGCGCCAGTAAAATGACCCGGAAAATTTGTAGATTTGTCTCCGCTATAATGGAAAACACGCGTACAGTTTAGTCGTTGAACTTTTACCCTGGACTTTGTATTGCTCCACATCTTCCATATTATCTGTAGTATTGGATGGACCAGGCCGACTACTTGTAGGCTGTGAAGGGATGCGTGCTCACCATTTACCTGATGTTCCTGTACGTCCTTAAGATTAGTGGAAACCAGATTTGCGATACGTTTATTCTTATTACGTGAGCTACGTTTTTTAAACCATCGGTAGTTTTTTGTTTGTAGAAGTGTCAGTCTGTAGTGCGAAGTGTTTCACCAATTTCCATGTCAAAATTAGTGGCGAATGCTTCTCTGTTTTCGGCACAAATAATCGTAGTTTCCGGGTTTGACAATGGCACATTATCAACCCAACTATCAAATATGACACATTCTTGCCCTTTGGAATTATTGGGGGGGGGGGGGTCTGCGTAGTCCAGTCGGTGTTTCATGTTTTCAAGGTGCCATTGTGAGTTGGCATTCACTTCGAAAAAGTTTTGTCACAGTGAGCAGAACATCAAATTTAAATTCAGATAACCATAACCGGTCTGCCGGGGTCCCAATTGCCGCGGCAGTAGCGGCCCATACTCCCCTTCATCTGGCATCGCCATCTGCTCAGCGAGTGTTGCGTGAAGCCATAGCGTGGTATGCAGAAAATATATTAGTTTCCTTATGAAAGTCGGCGCCCGCATTCAGATAAAAATGCGGACCACAACATTTAACTTGTCCAACCAATACCTCCTAGATACTCTACGTCTAAGCTATCTTGCAGCTTTGGCCCTACGAAGTGGCGGAAAGAAATAGAAAAACAAAATGCTCAGAGCAAACTTTAATAATAACAGTTCGTGTGTTCGAAAAGACAGTACGGTGAGAATATAGTAAATTATTTCTGTTACTAGAAATAAAATGAATGTAAGTAGTCTTTTAATCGGGTAGTCTGCTGTTTTTGTGCACCAATAGTTCAAATAACTATCAGAAATTCAATTTATTTCACAGTATTTTTACCTAGTCGAAGGCCGCACAAAATAAAACCGCGGGCCAGCTGTTCGCCACCCCTGTTCTAGACCATCATGGGGAGTCGTGGGTGAGAACCTGCCCTATAGGCAATCTCTGGGTAGGAGATTGTTTGGAAACCGCTGTTCTATGATGTACAGTACTCTGTAGGTCCAAGGTTTTTTTTTTCTCCCGAGCCTGCTGACACTATGCTTCCAGGATAATTTTTTTTAAGTAATGCGAATTTAACGTGCCTGAAATGGTTTTACATTTGTTTCTTTCGGGAAAAAAGAAAGAAAAAAGAGTAGATAAAGAAAAAAGTATATATAGATTTCTCCTCGTCTTTGGAATGACCTTAAGATCGAGTCGCAATAAAAATGGTGATAAACATTCTAATCTCTCCATTATTTTTTGGTGTTGTTGAGAAGTAGTTCTATTTTTCTCTCTCGCGTCTAATTAATAAGAAGAATCGCTCCATGTTAAAGTTCAAGATCGTGCGCGTGTCCAGTATATTTATTCCATGTATTAAGATTTACTTTATTTTTCTAAAGGGCTGCCCCATTCTAGTTAGCTATAGCCAATAGCATCAATATTATTTACTTTCTCTCGATGAACAGCACTACTTTTATACCGTACATGATTCTGGCTCTATCAGCAAAATTTGCCAGTTTTAGTCATTGCTCTCAGCACGATCATGTCGGAGAACTTCATGACTAAACCTTAAATTATCGTTCTTCAAAACATCATGTATATTTAATGAATTATTACACTCCATTATCACACACGCAATACGCGTTGGAGATTATCCAAGGACGAAATCGGCGATTAGGGGTAATTAGCGATCTATCAATTCCTACAAAGCAGATCAGGGATTACTAAAATTTTCAGGTTTGCGACGTCCTATGGATATAAGATTAAAAATTCTGACTTTTCGAGGTATCCCTTGACTAATTTCAAAGCACTTTAAATTGTATGTATAATTGTAATCTATTGTATAATCCACTAAATATACGTGATGTTTTGAAGAACGATAACATGAATCGCTGTCTTAATTTTACTTTCCGTATTCAGATGTCACGTGACTGCCATGACTTTTAACGCGTGGGCATACCCGAGGGGGTGGGGGGGGGGTGCACTCAGATGCATAGGAGTATGGTCTTCCCCTCCCGGGGGCTTACTTATCTAACACGGCTAGGCTCTGTCGCTTGCGTAATTTAAGCGCATTGCTCCCTGTTCTGTGTTCTATATTTAATTTTGAAGTGAAAACGCAAAATAATTGTAGGAATCGCACTGGTCTCCCTAGGCTAGAGCCCTGTCAGCCTCCTCCCTCGGGGGGGGGCGGGGCGGGGCATAGGGCGGCTATGATAATGAGATCTGTTACTATCTGTTCAAAGTCCTATGATTTTAGATCTTATATATAAATGTGAAAGTATGTATGTATGTTCTTTATACAAATCTAGTTTTAGACCGATCGTCGCCAGATTTTGCATATATACCAAACAGGACCGGGATTGAACCGTAGGCTACTTTAAAAGTTCGGCAGAGCTGGGCAAATGCCCCAAATGGACGAAAAACTGTCGGGCAACAATGGTTTTGGGGCCTCAACAATTACTTTCGGAACGCTTACTTTGGTTACCGTGGTTTCCAACAATGCGTTTCAGACAATGGTTTGCGTCTTTACAATGGTTTGTCACATCTTTAATACTGCCATTATAACAGTTCATTCCTATATAGTGGTTTGTAACTTTTCCAATCCTCCCAGTAATTGAAGAAAACCCGGGAAGCTACAGATATTTTTGCTTGCCTATATACAGGGTGTCCTGTAAGTGCTAATCATATAGGTATAGTTTCAATTTAAAAAATGCGTAAAAGGCGTTTGAATAATATTCGCTGCACAAGCTGGACGTATGACGTCGCTAACAACTACGCTGACAAAACTGGGAATAAAAATGTTCAACGCCAACTGATGAACTCAATGCTTGCCTCAAATCATCAACACTCTGGCACGAAGTTAAAAAATTATCATTATCCACCAACATGCGAGTTCAACTGCAAAATGACTCAGCACTGCTATCATTTTCACATCAGTTGACCAACCAGTAGACCCAAGCACTGGACCGATTACGTTCCCAAATGGATTTTGCCAGTTGTTAAACTCAGTTCAAGGACTTGCAGACAAAGTCTTCCCAAACATTCAACAAAATCACCGAAACCATGAGTGGCTTTGTGAGAGTGCGATTCTGGCACCGAAAAATGAGTGTGAACAAGATCAACGGAAAAATCCTAAAAATTATTCCAGGAGACTCCACATCTTAAAATCGGTTGACACGGCACAGACATTTAGTTCTGTATCCTGCAGAATTTCTGAACTCCTTTGGATATTCCGGGTGTGCCACCACACAATTTGACCCTCAAAGTCGGAGCACCTATAATGCTTTTAAGAAATTTGGACACACCGAGACTCTGCAATGGCACCAGACTCTGCGTGAAGAAATTGCATCATTGAAGCAACGATTCTAACTGGATGTGACAAAGAAAAAGAAGTCTTCATTCCACGTATCCCAATTATCACCGAAGAAATGCCATTCACTTTCAAGCGATTACAGTTCCTGATTCGTTTAGCTTTTGCCATGACAATCAACAAAGCGCAAGGCCAGTCGTTAGCAGTATCAGGTATCAACTTACTTGAGCCCTCTTTTTCACACGGACACCTTTTCGTCACCTGTTCGCGTGTAGGTAATCCAAAAAATTTGTACATCTACACACCAGATGGGAAAACAAAAATATTGTGTATCCACAAGCGATTGCCTGAAGATTTTAATTAAAATATTTAAAAATAAAAGTAATTTTTTCTTACTTGATGCAGAAATTTTTTTGATTAAGAAATAATTAATAAGCTATACAGATATAAATTTTTTACGGGGCGGGCAACGTCGCCGGGTATCAGCTAGTAGTATATAAATTGGCAAGCTAACAGTACGGAAGGGGGGGGGGTTAAGATTGTTGGTTGCTCTGGTCCGTAATAGAAATCTTAAACAAGTATTTTTTGAACGTGCTCTTTTAAAATAAAACATCTCGCGTGTCTTTATTGTTTTTCGAATATTCCGAGGTGGTGTCGTTCTGATTTACCCCAGATTATCGAGACTGCTTCTGTATAAATTATACATGCTCAACCCATGATCCGTGGACCAAATGTGACCCTCGAAGTCATCTGATGTGGCCCGCGACCCCATATTGAATTTTGTATAAATGAACTATATAAGCGGCACATTTCCTGATCACTTAAGTGATCTGCGACGCATTCCCGGATCACTCAAGCATCCCGAGGCATATTTACAGATCACTTGCCCTGCGGCTCTGTTCCAGATCTATTTGAGTTGCCCGTTAAGCGTTTTCACAAACCATCACTCTCTGATATAATGAATTTTTTCTCTCCGGGATTGGCTTCAGAAGGGGGTGACAGAAAAAAATATTTTTTGGAGGATTCCATTTTCTTCATCAAAAGGAAATTGTTGCTCATTTTAATTTCTTTTACGACATCATCGTCGGCATGATTGACCTGTATTTAGTCCGTAATCCCATTGAATCGATTTTTTCGTGATCCGATTCCCTTGCCCTCACCAACGCTCTCCTCTCACTGTTTTCCTCATCACCGTTTGGATTTGTTAGGAGTTTTTTCAAAAAAAAACCCAATTTTAATTAATTTTCGCGCTTCTACCTTTCAATAAAAATTTTATTTCGTGTTTGATTAATGTTTTATTCAAAGCTGTTCTATCCTCGAATAACTCCCACATGGTCTAGTGGTTAGGATACCTGGCTCTCACCCAGGAGGCCCGGGTTCGATTCCCGGTGTGGGAAGAATTATTTTCTTTCTGCAACCAGGAATAGTGCGTTTTTTGCTTATCATTGGAGCCCTGACGTTTAAGCAGTAAAAATGAACAAAAAATACTCGACCTTTAGACAACTAAACTTAAATCAGTATTACTCAGTGGTCTATTAGACGAATGTTTAATAATCTAAAAAAGGCGTTGAAATAGGCATTTATGATTTTTGTAAGAATTGGAAAATCTCCATTTGTACTGGAGATTTTGCCTTAACTTTCGGACTCCACTTATCATTGTCATTGCAGTTGAAGTGGCCACATCTCGGGAATAAAACTACTTTTTCCCAGACGTTCATTAATAAAAATTGAGTCACGGATTTCCGAGAGGAATTATCGTTCGTGATTAACGTGTGGTGGTCCGGACGTTGCCCGATTCGGACAGCTGCTAACGGTTGCGGTCGCAATTAACGGAAGGACATGATGAGAGAGGATGCATTATGGCCACCCACGTGAGCTACCAAATGAGATGATCATGCACGTAACCCCTTCGACCGCCGATAAATGAATGACATGTATATATTTTTTGAAATATATGAACACTAATCATGACGGCTGGCTTCTTGTAGTCGTGAGTCGCATCTGCTCGATTATATATGGAATTATAATTATTTTCGGGGCTGGACCGTTAGCCAGACCGGTAGTCGATGAATGAAACGTGACGTTTCGATTTTTTTCTGAAGACCAAGACCCTTCGCGAATTCATTAATTATTATTGGGCCACGATTTTGAACTTGATTATTATTCATATTTGCTTTGAAGAGTAGTTAGGCCTATATATGTGTGAACGTGTGAGAAAAGACGTCCCAGCACCGAAGTAAAGAAAAACAGAGGAGTGATGGCCGGTAGCAAATGCTTCATTTACGACTGTTTCGGCTTTTGCCAACCGCATTAAAAAGAGAAGCCTCGGCTGTTTATGCACGCTGGCCGATTTTAAAATATTGCACGTTTTATCATCGGTGATCCAGAACCCTCTTAGCGCATGGCCTCATGATAATGGGATTTGGTAGCAGAGCCGCAACTAGGTGCTTGGTCAGCCGGAGCGAGCACGCCTTTTGGCGCCCCGTTATTGAAGGAGAGGTTAAAGGATGAGATTTGCGCCCTTTCCGTTCCGATGCCCCTGTTCCTCCCCGTGTTGTGGTCCTATGTGTTTGGTACATTGATTTTTGTAAGTATGTAAACTGGTAAGTGGGAACTTCTACCCCCGATGCTGTTAAGATGGCTCTGTCGGTACCTCATTAGGCTGCCTGATTTCCGCATGGGAAAGCGGGAGATTCGTCCTCGTTCTCAAATCGTGTGCGTGGGCCCCACTAGGGCGGGGCTGACAGCGCTTCAGCCCTGGGGGACGAGACAATTCTCACCATTTTTTTGTTTTGTAAACGCTATAAATTCAATATAGAAAGTCCCATGAAAAGTCTGGTCTGGGGGCTCCGATCTAGTATGGGGGGAAGGGGCATGCCCACCTGGGCCAATACCTTCTATAGACACTATCTATAGCAGGTATTGTCTGCGCGGCCTGAGGCTGTGCAGAGAGAAACGATCATAGAAATTAGATCTGGTTAAAACTTTCGCAAGTAAGCATTTCTGTCCAAGTCCTCTAATATTCAGATATCAAATCTTCTTTCTTAGGGTTTTCCCCCCACCAATCCAAGAGAAGGATGTAGGTAGATCTAGTGCCCCCGAGCGCTGATTCACAAAAATCACTTTGCCTGAGGGCCGATGATACTCTTAAGACAACCTTGACGATGTATTCATGGGCATAACCCCCCCCCCCCCCCATTCAGTGCCGTCTTAAGGCATGGGCCCCACCCGGGGACCTCAAGAGAAAAGGGGCCTCACAAAAATGAGATCTGGTTGAAATTCTCAAGAATTTGCCTGGTAGGGCCTCAGAAAAATTACTTGGCCCGGGGACCCATGATGCTCTTAAGACGGCATGTCGTTGAAAGAAGCGGGAAACTTGTACTTTAAAATTCCGAATGGTTTTTTTTTTTTTTTTTTTTTCGGTGAATGGAATCAAAAGGTGTTGCGAGATATACAATATAGATGGCAGCAGCATCATTCCGTGAGATTGGCAACATGCGTGATAGCGATGTCGTTGTGAAGAGCACGGGGTCATTCATCCTTAATATATTTTTTGATTGAATATATTGTATTTATTCTATTATTATTTTCCTTTTAGTCGTTGCTCAGAACATATTTTTTTTTCCCTTCCTCAATCATCACGTTGCGTTCGGAAATAAAAACCATGGAATGCGCCCCGAAAATATGAAAGTACGGGAAAATAATTTAAAGAAATTCTTTTTTTTGGTATTTTCTGGAATCGGCCACTTTCCCGTCCATAAAATATCCACACGCAGGTTTTGCACATGAATAAAATCACCGACACACTTGCGGCTAAATCACATATTGGAAGTATATTTTTTTTAAATACGTTGGTTTGGCAACGTGTTTCAAGGCCCGTTAGCTCAGTCGGTTAGAGCGTCGTGCTAATAACGCGAAGGTCGTGGGTTCGATCCCCCCACGGGCCACTCATTTTTAGCGTTTTTTTTTAATTATTCTACTAACAAATACTGTAGAATTGCGCCGCAGTTAGTTGGTTACGAGTTTGCACTTGTGAAAATTATTTAATTTTACGCATTTGTATGCATTTCAAGTCAAAATATGCATTTTGTATTTAAACCCAGGCTCTTTTTTTTAGATGCTCGAATGAAATTTGTAGGTAGATTTTTCTGTCTCTCTTCTTCTTCAGCCTGGTGGGAAGGCTCCAGAACATGATTTGACCCTGAGGCCACCCGGGGGCCCAAACCTCACAAAAATCAGATCTGGTAGAAATTTTCGAGAGTAGGCATGCAAATTTGTCTGGTGGGGACTACGAAAAATCACTTGGTCTGGAGCGACCCTTGAAGATCTTAAGACGGCCCTTATCTGGCCACCACGATGCTGTTAAGACTATATACCGAGGGAGACCTCAATTGAATCGCTTATTTGAGGAACCCTACAATTTGAGGAACAAAAAACTTCGGTATTCAATTTACACTGGTTTCTATCAGTTGATTAATTGACGCTTCGTTTGGTGCAGAAAAAAATACATTTTTGAATAACTGTTGCAAAAAAGCAAAAATGATTTTATTCCCCACTTGAAGCAAATGAAGACCAAATGTAAAGGGGGGGGGGGGGGGGGAGAAAACTAGAAACTTTTAAAAATTGATTTTTATGTATTAAAGTTTCTATTTTGTGCAATGAACTGTAAATTAATGTAAATAAAGTTGTGAAAAAAATTTTCGTGTCTGTCATCCTCTGTTGTGTTTATGTGTACAGTGAATCTCGCTTATAACGTTTTTCAAAAAAAACGTCACGACAAAACATTGTAAGCGGGGAAAACGCTTTAAACGGGAAATCTTAATGAGAATCAGAGTTGAGATCACGAAAATAAGTCGTACTGAGCAGGATCGACTGCATATCATCTGATAAACAGAAGACAAAATGTCAGTCACACGTTAGAATATTAAAGAAAAATATCATTTTTATTCCTAGCAAACTTTCAGAAAAATTTTCGAGTATATTTTTCAAATCGGCATATGATTTTTTTTTTCAGTCATATACAGTGAAACCTCGTTACAACGATTCCGTTTGCATTTGGTTGAAAATAAATATTTATACAGAGTGATTCAAAACTCAACGTAAAACTTTTAGGGGAGGTAGAAAAAACAAAACAGAATCACATGGGAATGTATAACCAGAAACCCCAACCTGATCAGCTGTAGGATAAACGAAGATGCAGAAATTACCAGCCAATAATGGGTGCAAAAACTCTTTACTTAGCCATACTTTACAAGAGGACAATACATACGAGTACGTGTTAAGTTTCGCAACAAGCGCTCAAAGTTCTTACCATCCAGTTATGCACAATTTTTTTTTTTTTTTTTTGATACATTCCTGTGTGATTCTGTTTTGTTTTTGTGTTTTCTACCTCCCCTAAAAGTTTGTGCGTTGAGTTTTGAATCACTCTGTATACATTTCAATAGCTTGTGAAATAATATTTTGAGTGAAGATGGACTACTCGCGTGATGTGACGAACAGCGTGCGGGGGCCTTCTATCTCTAATAGAGATGGCTGTATACTCCTATTTGGCGTCCTTGAAATATTCGTTTAGTACAGAAACCAGTTAGTGCACTGCACTGAAGGGGTTTCTGAAATAACTAATAATAACTGAGGTCTGTGCCTCCTCCCTAACAGCATCGTGGGGAACCCAGCCAAGGGCCGTCTTAAGAGCATCATGGGAGCAGCCCCCCCCCCCCCCCCGGGTCAAGTGGTTTTTCTGAGGCCCTACAGACAAGTTTACATGTTCACTCTCGGAAATTTCAACCAGATCTCATTTTTGTGAGGCCTCTCTTCTCTCGAGGCCCCCAGGTGGGCCCATGCTTTAAATTATGTTCTGGGGCCTGGCTGAAGAGAAGAAAAAAGTCTGGGTTTAAATACAAATACATATATGCATTTGCATATTTTGACCTTTTTGCAGTATAAATGCGTAAAATTAAATAATTTTCATCATAAGTGCCTGTTTTTGAAGTTTTACGAAAGCTGAATTTTTAAATTTTTTCAAATGCATAACATACCGGTTTTTCCTCCCACACATGAACAATGACCAGTAAGAAAGTGTTTGTATATTGTGTAAAAGATAAACAACATTTTGAGAGAGAGAGAGAGGTAAATTTAGTAAATCACTAAAAGTACTTATACATACACACAAGGTGGTCATAAAATGTCACCCTGTATGCATTTTTTTTTATAACCTGTCCAATGTACGAGAACCTAGCGGCCGTATATTGTTACCGTTTGAGAACATTGGTGGTTAAAACTTTTGGTCTTTTTTTTTCTTGATTAAGGCGAACCAGTTACTGTAAAAAGAAATGCATAACAAATTAAAGTAAACACCGCTAGCAGGGTGATCAACTCACCCTCATTTCCGAGGAAATTTCGCATTTTAGCGAGTTTTAGCTTCAGCGTAGCATTAATGCGATAAAAATTAAAAATACTGTATAAATAGGGCCATAAGTGCTAGCGGCCCCTTTATTTCATCAACCGTCCTTCTTAGATGTATGATTCCAGTTTTAAAAATGCTCAACAGGCGTTCAAAAATTACCTTTTACAGTGAAACCTGTATAAGACGGAACGTCAAGGGAGTGAAATTATTTTCCGTTTTAGACAGGTTTCCGTTTTATAAAAGTGCACCTAAAAATATGCATACAGAATGATTCAAAAAAGATGGGGAAAACTTTAAGAGGTGAGAGTGCACACCAATACAAACAATTGTCATCAAAGAATGCATGGTCTTAACATGAAACGGCAGCTCCGCAAACGTTAAAACGGCATTCCTGTTGAAATTCAGCGGGAGAAAAAGAACACCATGCATGCAAATGTAACCTGGGGAAGAAGAAGAAACCGTATGCAAATTTGAGTCACATAGAATAAAAGGTACTTTGGTAATACTGAAAAAGCAGACATTCACTGTGACGCAGATTTGCATACGGTTTCTTCTTCTTCCCCAGATTACATTTGCATGCATGTTCTTTTTCTCCCGATGAATTTCATCAGGAATGCCGTTTTAACGTTTGCGGAGCGGCCGTTTCGATTTAGATCTCATGTTAGATCATGCATTCTGTGATGACAGTTGTTTGTATTGGTTCACGTTTTATGCAAGAACTTTTACAAAAGTTTTAAAGCGTAATCCCTGCCTTATACACTATAAAAATTTGATAAAATATCTTCTTCAAAACTTGAAAAATGCAACCAATAAGCGTATCGGTTACATCCGAGTGAATGGAATCAACAGGCTCATTGGTTGTTTTCTTTTCAAGTTTTGTAAAATATCTTTTGCCAAACTTTTATAGTGTAACCTGGCCTAACTACTATAAACCAACGAGTTTTAAACAGAGACAGACATATTATTTTGAATTTTTTTATGTTTGTTGTTTCAAATTAATATGCATTTGAAATTGCATATTTAATTCGTTAATTGTTACAATTCAATATATAAAACGTCCTCCTGAATAGCAATGGAATGAACTTCTGTCAAAAAAGTGAAAAATTTTTAATATTTGAAATAAAAAATTACGAAAAATTGCATACCTTTTTTAAAATCGTCACAATGAGATCAACAAGCAACAAACAAACAATTTTGTGAAAGAAAGATCTACATCTCTGTGTAACACTTAAATTTTACTTTTCTTCAGCCTCTTATCACCTGCAGTTTTGCGTTGCTTGTGCGGCTGGCGGCCATCTCTACCCTGAATGCAGCTAAAAACACAAGGTATTCCTAAAATTGTGAATAATATAATTCAGTCTCCCTCACCAGAACTAGTTTTAAATGGAAATTATCAACTTTTTCCTAAGAAACAGGAGTTTACCTTACAAAAGTCATTTTCGTTATAAACGAAATGCTCTAAACGGGCTTTCAATAAATCTGCTCCAGAAAAAATAGTGAGCGTTCGTCGATTTTCCGAGAAGTAAAAGAGTTCCCTAACAAAAGGGAAATAAATCGGTACGACTTAATTTTTTCCCATTCAAAGGAAAAAAAAACTTGCACTTGGCCAAAAATTATTTCCGTTTCATCAGGTTTTTATCTGAAAATAGACTAAATATGCCTTCCGTTTCCGCGTTAGGTAATTTCCGTCTTAGGCCGGCATTACACTATAAAAGTTTGATAAAAGTCCTTTTATAAAACTTGAAAAATGCTACCAATAAGATCATCGGTTGGATTTTCTAGAATGTAACCAATAATCTTATTGGTGGCATTTCTCAAGTTTTATAATAGGAAAAACTGTTATAGTGTAATCCCGGCCTTAAAGAAGTTTCCCATAATGGAAAAAAACATTAATTTTCCACTGGACTATTACTTTGTTCCGCTCAAGACAGGTTTTCGTCTCATACAGTTCCGTCTTTCCGATTACACTATAAAAGTTTTATTAAAGTTATTTTATAACACTTGAAAAATGCAACCAATAAGTGTATCGGTTACATCGAACTTTTATAGTGTAATTCCGGCCTTAACAGGTGTCACTGGCCAGTTTTGAGAGTGAAAATACAGTGTGTAACAAAATAAAAAATCTAAAGTTTTGTGCGCACACCCGTTCTCTAACTTCTAATTAGAAAGGTGTTGCCCTGTCTCTCCTGATGCCAAGGAAAACAAGAACTTATGTTTTCAAGTGCAATTCAAAAAGGTATTTGAATTCGAAAAACGGAGAAAATTCGGAAAAGAACATTGTTAAATGCGGAAAACCCGTTTTACCCGCATTTAACGCCGTTCTTCCCAAATTTCCTCCGTTTTTGAATTCGAATATCTCAGCGAGATTATATATACATAAGTTATGTTTTCTCAGGTTTCATACATATTTTGCGATTTTTGAACTTTGGGATTTTTAGTGCATATTTTAAAATTTTTAGTACATATTTTGGAATTTTTCATACATACATATTTGCATATTTTTAGAGCCTATTTCGCCACTATTTTTAGTGCATATAATCCGAACTCTAATCATAATACTAGATCATATTGGGGGGGGGGGGCAGGTGGAGCCCATGCGTTAAGATCTTCACCTTGAGTGATCTGTGGCAAAATTAGACAACTGTATATATACGTTACTTATTATTAAATATAGGAACTTATTCAATCAATGAGTGAAGCGTAATGATTGAAGATTTGTACCGTTGAAGGCCGGTTGCTCCCGCTGGCGAGAATTTCAACGGGGAGATTTCAACCCACCACCATATACTGTATGAACTGAAGATTAGTTCATTCAATTCTGAATTTTCATTATTATAATTTTTTTTTGTGTGTGAGCATATTTCAGAATTTCTGACACCCCAAGTGTATACAGAGTAAATTTTTTCCAACCTAAACTTGGGACTCGAGGGAGGTTCTCCAAAAATGTTTTTTGGTGGGCCTCCGAACTAGTAGTGGAATGGCTCCTCCATGTGTCAAGGTAGGCTTCGTAAGCACGTACATTTCGTTTGTAACAGGGTTTCGTCCATCATCGGTCTAGACTTTTCTATCTTGCATTTTCAGACGGTGCAGCGGGACATTTGCGATAAATTAGAATCACGTGATGAGACAGAGATTTTATCGACGTTACCGCCGCAGATGACAGCTATAGAGTCGGCCTCAATAGCACGAGTTTATGTAACCACTGTATTCTGGAATAATATATAGACACGCGTCGGTTTCCATTTTTTATTTCTTTTTATGATTGCGTAACTATTTTGCAAACAGCAAGTGATGTATAACCCGCAAGAAGTGTTGGGTTTTTTTGTCTTTGAATTCACTCAGATTTCGATTCTCTGGTGGTAAGATCACTAATATATATATGCGAGTAGACTACATACACGGTGTATATTCGTATTGCAGTTAAAATGATATTGCGCGGTGTATGTAGTACCCATTTTACTATTGCGCGGTGTATGTAGTACCCATTTTACTATTGCGCGGTGTATGTAGTACCCATTTTACCTGGACCGTGGCCTCGTTGTTGAGACTCGTCAATTATGCTTTAACTCTTTCTGTGGAATGAATCGCCCACCCTGTTCTGATTTTCATTTTGTGTTGATATTTCATTGGAATGACATTTGACAAGAAATACTTCTTCATGACCCCGGTCTATAGCTATTATGTGGACAGCTTACTTTTACCCCCACGGGTGAGTTGTGCCGAAGAGCGAGCATGGGTGTGTGAAATTGGTGCTGCCATCTATATAATTCAATCTGTGAGTGCAATGATTTAATTTTTACTAACGACCGTGCTGATGTGAGGATATAATCCGGGTCCTCGCGATCTCGATGTCCACACATGTGACTACTACATTCACCTCGTACACATTCCTCTGCGGACTTTCTAACGAATGTGTGTTCTGAGTGCATGCTTGGCCCTAACGTATTTATGTTACCGAGTTGCGCTTGTTTAACGTTCATGCTGCCATCTGTCTTCCATTTTTCTGAAGTAAAGATGGAAATACGTGTATTTTCATGTTATGCCAGTATCGTGTTGTAGTCTGCCTGCTCTCTGCGGAGAGACTTTTTCAAATGCGAGACCGGCTTGAATTCGCACCTCGAAGCTGGAAAACCGCAAAAAACCAACTTCAGCCGACCACCACTGTGCCGTCAACGGGGTTCGAACCTGGATCCTCAGGACGAGAGTCCAGCACGATGCGCACACGACCGCACAGCGGTTGTCCACGTGACTGCAAAGCGACTGAAAGGAATTTGAAATAATAGTTTTTCCCTCTTCGAAAAGAAAAAAAAAATCAACCCTCTTGTTTGGCTGTTTTCTGATTGTAGTATTACTAAGCAAATAATCATTTCTCTGAGGAACTTCCAACAAATTGGCGCTTTCCAGAAAGCGTCATATAGTGTTGTGTTTATGCATGTAATCACAAATGTAGGGATTCCTACTTTTATACGTTTGGCTGGGCTAGAACAGGGGCTCTCAAACTTTTTCCACCCGCGGAGCCCCAGCGCAGTTTAACAAAGAATCTCGTCGAAAAAAACCTTTGAAAACCCTGAGAAAGGTTAGCTGCGCACCAGGGTGCTGGGGCGTACAATTCGAGTACCCCTTTGTTAGAGCATCAGTTTTCATTACTGATATTTACATTTTTACAATTTTATACTCATCTTGCACGTTTACAATTTGGGTAGAATAACTAAAGAGTTTAAACGGCAACCCAAATGAATTATCATATTCAAATTTCCCATTCAAGAATTCACATTATTGCTTACGTTAGATTTACAGTGCTCTTCTTCTGATGCTAATCGTAAACAGTGCTCGCGCTACCAGGAAAGGGTTGAAGACCTATCTGCTTCAGGGCGTTCGATATATATATATATATATATAATTGCATCTCCGGAATACCTCACAACACTTCTCACCGATCTCATGGCACCTTAGTGAGCCACGTCTTGGGATTTTGGGAAACACACACTGGGTTAATATTAATATATTTTCTAATCGCATATTCATTATAGACCTCTTTCCCAAGCCAATAATTTCGACGTTTGCAATCGACGATTGACATGCTTTTTCGAGAAATATCTAACTATAATCTGTTACATAAGTTTCTGTTCGCTTTGTTTTTCCTTCCGGACTTCATCAGTGTTTCATAATTTAGTTCCAAAAAGTATATACACAACAACATATCTTCGGAGAAAACTAATTTTTTTTTTTGGTTCTTTCCCACCTAATTTTCGTATCGGAAGGAAATTGAAACAAATTCGAATGTTTCGCAATTTAAGGCTTATATCGAGGGAATATGAAATGATCAATCATAACGGGTTCAAAAACCTTCCTTAGAGTTGTTAAACGAAGAAGAGAGAAAGAGTCCGTTTTCCTCGTTCCTTTTCTCTTGATTTGTGTTTTTTTTAATTAATCAATTAATGACGATTACTTTTCCCCCACGTTTGATCGTATTAGGTGCTATAATTCCTTTTAGCTTCCGTGTTGAATCTAATTTTCGAAGCAGTTCAGATGCGACTCGGAATTCTTTAACGCCAGTTTTTGATTTCATTTTCATGCCCTGACTGCAATATCCCGATGCAAAATGACAAATTAAACTGCTTGAATAAAATACACCAGTGATTCCCAAATAGGGGTGCCTGGAACCCCAGGGGTTCACGGTCCAATTGTAGAATTATAAAAAAAATTCTAACGAAGAAATGGTCCCAAGGTGACGTCTTCAAAAAGTTTGAAAAAATTACCACTGATTCTACTCATTTAAATATGTACACAGGTATAAAAAAAATCCGGTGGAACTATTGTAGATCACTAAAAAAAGGAGTAAATATTCATATTTGGAACGCCAATACAGGCCAAGAATGAATTTAAAAATCTCACAACTGTAGAGCGTCAGAGTGACGTCATTCAAACAACACATGATCAAGTACAACCACGACCACCTAGATAAATAATAGGTTACATAGGAGGTCGTGGTACAACACAGCCAAAAAAAAGAGGGAGAGAATAGAAATAACTCGCTTTTATAACAGAGGCTGGAGGAAAGAAAGGAACAGAAAGTGAAAGAAGTTCTTTATAAATAAAATAGCCAAGAAGCTCAAGGGGTGATGAGTAGCCGATTATTATCATTTCCTAATAATTTTTGCGACTATAATAACTGCATTCCGCCGCTATTTTTTTTTTGTTTTCACGTGTTTCTGGGTGAGATGAATGTGCTTAAATTTTTTTCATAATTTTTTGGGGATGACACCTTGGGACCCTTTCCTTGTAAAACATATAAATTTCTTTAAATGAAAAGTTTCAATTAAATTAAATTTCAAAAGCACCGCGGCAACGGTGGTAGACTGCAGTAGTAATATTGTTATGATTTGACGAAAAATATATTGTGGTCAGGAAATGAATTTTTATGCTGCTAGCCTATGCTGTTTCCGCTCCATACGTAGCTAAAGATGTCTGCTTTCTCTCAGACGCGCATCCAGAGCTGGGGTCGTGGGACGTGCGGTGGGAATGACTGTCCTCCCCAATAGCCGAAAAATATTTGAAAATTTGTCTGTCCTGTAAAATACGGGACGATCAAACGAACTTACACAATTTGCCCCTCCCGCCACATCGTCCTGAATCCGCACCTGTCTCTGGACAAAACAAACGCACTAGCAGTAAAAAAAAGTTCGGTGAACACGTGGTGATTAAATTTGGGAACCCTCGTATAAATGCTCCAATTGCGCCCATTCGTAAATCAGGCCCGGATTATATACACGAAATGTGATTCGAGTCAAATTTCAGACTAGATGTTGGCTTTTTCTTTCGCCGGCCTTACTTCTGGTTCGATGGAAATCCTTCGAAGTAAACAAACTTCACAAAGATTAATTTTAAAAAGGTAGAAGAATATATAAAAGGAAGGTGTTTCAGTGGCGCCAGTTTGGCGTTTACGCCATGTCGTCGACGCGTGAACATTTTGGCTCGTTCTTGACAAGACTCGGAAAAAAAAAGAAACTAATTAAGAATCGAGTCGAGACCTTGAACTCGTTTCTTCTTTTGCATTGGAAGAGAGTTTTTCCCATAATAATGTTAATATAAACAGCTTTCGATCATCGGTGGAAGTGTTTACTCGAATCGGAACATTCATTTGCCTTCAGGTGGTGCCGTTTTCTAAAAATAGCTTCGCAATAATCAAAAACGATTTTTATTGTTCCGGCGTTGTTTATCTGTTTCGGCGTGATCTGATCGTGATTCGAACCGGTCTCTCGTGTTTGCGCCAAAAAATTGATAATTGAGTGATCCCCTTTGGTGTGAAACGAGGGTGTACACTGCTTCCACAATTGTTGATGGACGTAGAGATAATGGTATGGCATATCTGATTGTAGACACCCAAACACAGCTGAGGAACTATGGTACCAAAAATTAACTCAAATGGGGAGTGCATTCACAATGAGAAGAAAGGGAGCCCATCGAGTCACTCAAATTGTATGCTAACCCCGTGGGACTCACTGAGGTACCCTCTAGAGCAGTGGTTCTCAATCTTTTTTTTGTCCATGCCCCCCCCCCCTTTCAACTATTTCTCATTCCTGTGGCCCCCTCTTGCGAACATGAATAATTTTCTACTCCCAGCCCTTCCCCCCCCCCGTTTTCCCATTAGAAGATAATTATTCAAAAATTGTCTGAAGTGTAAATATGTTTGAATTTAATTAATTTTTAATTTATAAAAATAACGAAAAAGCAAAGTAAACATAATAGAATACAATGGGGGGCACCAGTATCGATTGGTGAGGGACAATGCAAGGCTATGGTGTCGCAGGGAATTTTTCTCTAATAGGTTGGTAATAAATGGAATAGCTTACCCCCGGGGGTAGTAAATTGTAACACATTTGACACGTTTAAAAAGAAATACGATAAACATGTTGGGGTAAATCGAGAAGCTATCCATTCTTAGAATAAAACAACCATAAGTATTCTTTACGGGCATTGTATAATATTTTATCATGTGTATATTGTTTATAATTTTTATTAATTGGGTTGCTGTATTTTTGAAATATATGACATCCATATTTTTATGGGCATCTTTTTCTCAGCCACCTCGTTGGGCATTTTGCCTGTTGTGGCCTTGTATTTGTATTTGTAAAAAAATATAACAAATTATTTTCAATCAATGTAAACTCTGTGCTTGAAGATGGCACAATGTAATCAAGTTACTGTAATAAGGCCGCAACTAGATGCTTGGTCACCCGAGACAAGTGCGCATTTTGGCGCCCCCTTGTAATGTCGAAGGAGAGGTTTGAGAATAAAATTTGCTCCCCTTCTGGTCCAGCGCCCGGGGCACGAGACCAGCCTGCTCCTCCCTAGTTGCGGCCCTGTGCTGTACTGGATGAAATTTGTATTATTTCCAAATGTAAATGATAATGGTTTCATTGAGAAATGTCAATTGTAGATTCTCCAAAATATGCATTCTTATAATGATAGAAATTGCAAAAAGTGGTAGCAAGCAGTTTTATTAATTTTATTCTGTTCATGCGGATAAAAGTAGTAATGAGGGAGTAGCCACACAAATGAATCACAATTGAAAAGTTGAACCTTTCACATCGTTTTCAACAATAATACATGTATCAAGGATACAGGTTCATGTTGTAGCCCTACTATGAATTTAAAAAAATGAAGTGTGTGAATTTTTTTTGAATATTTGTTTGAACCATTCATTCCAGAGAATGATGTACGTAGTGACAAAACTGCTCGTGTGAACATAATAATGATTCATTATCAGGATTTCAAGCCCATCGGAAAATATAAATAAGCAGATTTTCAAATAAGAAAATTATCAGTTTGTTGACATCAATTTTGATACGGTGAAAATATGATATTTCGTTGGATGACAAGCTACTTTCAAGTGGCTTTTTGGTTCATAATGTGGCCGCTCTCTCGCAGGCGGACGAAGCAACGTGTAAGTTGGCTTAAACACAACACAATATTTCACATAACAGTCCGTACTATATTCAAATATACAGGGCGCATAGGTAACGGGGGCATATGGCATTTTACTGGCGAACCATTGGCCCTAGAGACATACTTCCAGTTGGAAAAAGTATCCGAATAATGTGTAGTACCTCAGATATTTGATTCACGTTTCCAGTAATGGAAACGTACAATCAAATCCACGCAGTTTTTGCAGATTGTGAAAACTCGTCGCCGAATTGGTTTTGTTGGCGTATTATCAACGTGGAAAATGTTTCAAGACGAACAAAATCAGATTTTTTTCTTTCGTTTTTCCTCCACCCCTCTCAACATTGAATTCCATCAAAAATTACCAATAGAATTTTCCTTATTAAAAAAAATGTAATTTTTGAATGGGTATGTAATCTGAATCGGAAATATATACACATATGTTCTGCGGAAATGTATTTATATCTAGTTAATGAATAAAAATAATATGTATATTCGAACTTCTCACCATTTTAAAGGTTTAGATGTTATAGGGGTATATTAAAAAAACTGATTCACTCACAGTTAGAACCTTTTCAATCTCGAAATTTTCGGGTCCACTGTTTTTTTCGATCACTTTGTCGAAATTTGCTACAACAGATTGGCCTACCCCACCTTTGGCACGCCTAAGAACTTCTACTGGATAGTGGGAAACCAAAATACTGAAGTTTGATTTCATGTCCTTCAATATTCCCTTGGCGAAACAAAGTTTGTGAAATTTTAATGCATGCAGCACTTCCTTGTCGAATTCATTTAGTATGGATTTGACTATTTGAAAATTTTCACTGTAGAATACGTAAGCATTTTGAAATGTTTCCCATCGCGTAATCACGGGCTTTGGATGTGGAGCTAATGTAGGAGCTTCGGCTTTTAAAAACTTCTATGCGATAACGAGATTTCACAAAAACCTTTTTCGCATTGGAAACAAGATGGTCAATGTTCGAAAAACGTGATCGAATTTCTTCACAAATGCTATGCATTGCATGAACGAGGCAAGCTACGTGCACAGCTTTTGGATAGAAGCTTCTGATCGCTCGCCCTGCTTTTATCATATATGGAGTAGCATCGGTCTAGAAAAGTAAAATATTATTGTACTCCACATCATTTGGCCACAAAACATTCATGCTTTTGTCAAAAAATTGGTAGATAGTGGAATGATTGACTTTCTGTAGAATCGCAGAATTTAATAGAAAACGTTTTCCTAGATGCTCGAGAATCCAATGTTGGCATTAGCAACAGGGTGGGTTTCAGCATCAGTTAATTTATATGAAACAAAAAAGTTTTTTTGCCTGCTATGTTACGGCAGATCTTACCTTGTCCATCATTTCAATTAAACTCGCGTAATCTTTTCGCACCATTGATTCATCGGTTGTGCAATGTCCGGTAACTTCTCCAAGAAGTCCCTAAACTTTGAATTGTTCAGCTTTTAAAAAAATTTTATAGCTGATATTAACGCGTCGCACATTTCCTTGAAGAGCATGATGTAGACTGCTTACACTGTTCAAAGAGGAGTTGAGATAATTGAGACTTTTTCCTTGACTGCTCAATTCCCTTATTCCTGCCAATATGTTGTGTGGCTGTGAATTTCTTTTCAGCTACAACTTTTGTTTTACACACTTTGCAAAACAAAATGATCCCGCCAGTAGGAAAAACACCCTTCTCAAATTCTTCAACTAGCTTTTGCAAAAGACAAAATTTAGTTGGTTTGCTTTCGGGCATTATTCAAAATTCAGCAATCCTCGTTCAGCACACGAGCTTCAGTGCACAAGCTTGAGAAAAATTTCAAGTTATCGTCTCTTGTGCTCTAATTGTAATCTCTAGGGAAAAAATATGTTGTTGCTCATCACTATCGTGAAGTGAAAGCCCTTTGCAAATAGTGGGCTGTGTTTTTAATTTCCTTTCGATTTCTTTTCCTTTGCTTTCTCTTGCCGATGAACGGCTTAACCGACTTCTTATCTTCAACGAAACACTTTTGAAGTTCATATGCCAATGCTATTCTATCTGTTGTATTTTTCACTTTGTGACTGCAGCCAAATTATCAACATGCCTGTCTGGTTCCCACATTTGGAAACCAGAACGAAGATATTTTTATGTAATGTGTACTTTGTTTTTTGTTTACATTGAATTCCTCTATCACGACCACAAAGTCGTAGTTTAATTACTTAAAAAGCGGTTTGATTGGAGCGTTTTATAAATGAAATTTTCGATAATATTACTCAATGTAATTAGCACACACGTATATTTAATTTCTTTCATCTTTTATGCTCTGAAAAGTTTTTTAGGAAAGTGAAAAATATCATAAAAATGCCATAAGATGCTCCGAAACATGAAAAAATGCCATTAATCGTTATTAAGGCCATTAAAGTGAAAAAGGCCAAAAAATGCAAATGTCACCAAAATCTGGGTCCCTGCTCATGACTGATGGTCTTGTAGGCTGCCAAGCCTATAATTTAGTACGGTAGGCACTCTTAAAATAAAAATTAAGTGATGACTTTCTATTCAATGCGTTTCTGTTCGGTTTTTCATCTTTGAGCATAGTCGCTGAATGTCCCATGTGTACGAGATTCAGGATCGTCCATATGGGAGACAGGCATTGTGTAATACAATTGAATTGTATATCCATGAATTCTTGGGAGGGTGCTAAGCCCTCTTACAAAGTTTATTGGGGAGGGGGGACCCAAGCACCCGGAGTCCTCAGTTTCCAGGGTCTATGCTCAAAATGGTGTGTAGGTAAGATGGTTTTCTACCGATATACGTACATACAAAGTCCGCATTGCGATAATAAAATTTATGACTAAAAAATAAAAATAAAAATTGATAGAACTCAAAAGAGTGACAAACTGAACATTTTTACGAAAATGGCCAATTAGCCAATTGACGACTTGGAAGATAAATATCGGCACTACATATCCGAATGCATGTTGCGCACGGCACACACACACAGGTTCACGAAACATGATTCCGACACAGCTAGCTCACCTCTTGCGATGGACGGTTTTGGTTCAAAGCCGCAACATAATTGTTTTTTATTTAATGTTTTGTTTATTTTGCAGTTTTCATCCTACATATATTCTTCAATTATAATGCAATTTTTCAATCGTCCGCACCGGCATTTGCTCTTCCAGATGGTAAATAGGTTTCTCGTAAACTCACTTTTATTTTTCTGCATGCATTAAATGAATAAATTTGATTTGAAATAAAAAAAGAGGCAAAGAAAGATTGTGTTTTTGGTGCTTTCTCTGATGCAGGGTTGTTGTAACACAACATGGGGTCTTCAACCTTTCAGACACATTGCGGTCCAAATTAAAACTTTGCATGAAGCCCGCGGGCCATCAAGTCATACCGTGGTATTTAACAGTCTTAAATTATCGAAAACTTCTGTTTACTCTGAAATTATTTATTTCATTGAGTTTCTGAATCATTATTATTCATTTCGAAATAACTTCCTTCAAACCGACTACACTTTTTCTCTTATTAGTTCTTTCTTTTATTAATTCTGAAATTATTTTTTCATTGATTTTACGCTTTCATTAATTACTTGATCGTTCCTTTCACCAATTCTTAATTTTTTTTTTCATGAGTTATTTTACTTCAAACAATTCTGAAATATTGTAATTATTATATGTAATGATAATTCTCTCAGCAATTGTGAAATCATTTTTTAGTAGTTCTGCAATTATTTATTTCAATAATTTCTGCAACTATTTTTCCATTAATTTTAAATTTTCATCAATTATGAAATTATTTTTCCAATAATTCTAAAGTTATTTCCTTCATTAAGGTGCTTTTTTCAGCATTTCTGTAATTATGTGCACCTTTTGGATTCCGAATTTTGCCTCTCGAAATAGGCTTTGACCTTTGAAGACCGGACACACCCCGTTTCCCAAATAGGCTACTATAAATGAAATCTGTAGCCTATTTCCGCTCGAGATAGGGTACCATAAATGAAATCATAGGTCTCAAAAGTGTTTTGAGTTCGGGTTTCTCGAATTCGTTACGACGGCACTTTCAATGTATCAAATGCACAAATTTACTATTGAATCTGGAAAGTATCTCACAGTTCCAAACATAACAGCATAGATTTTAGTGTTCAGCACTTTTTAACGAATTTGTTTTGGAATTTAATCGTTTTTCTAGGTGAAGCAGCTATTTTCTCAAAATGGTCTCGGCGGGCCAAGTCAAAAAATTCCTAGGGGTCCTTGGGTTGAAGACCCCTGGTTTACAGAGATATTCTTCTCGCAAATTATATAGTTACCACCCCTAAAAAAAATCACGCTGCACACGAATTTTGTAAATCAACGTTACGTTAGAGGCAATGGCGTATTTACGGGGGGTTTAGAGGACTATAGCCCAGGGCGGCAAAAATCTAGAGGGGTGGTAAATTTGAGGAATGATTGATCACGGAAATTTGTAAAATGGGAGAAGGGCGGAAAAATTTGTATAACCCTCAATAAATCCACCTCTGCCTAGACAGCTAGAGGCTAGGTCAGTGAGTGACAAAAAAGTGACCTATAGAGTTTGCAAGTACGTGAGTGAGCAAAAGAGTGATTGCATACTTGTGAATGATCAAAGTAGTGACCTAGAGTTT
Organism: Pholcus phalangioides; assembly: GCF_987345545.1. Classification (NCBI taxonomy): domain Eukaryota; kingdom Metazoa; phylum Arthropoda; class Arachnida; order Araneae; family Pholcidae; genus Pholcus; species Pholcus phalangioides. The sequence continues at coordinate 116,734,715 of NW_028301608.1, read as the reverse complement.
GTGAAAGCATGTCAATGACCAAAAGAGTGATCTAGAGCATGGACAAGCTTGTTAAAGACCATAAGAATGACCTCTACAGCATGTGTAAACGTGTAAATGATCAAAAGAGTAACCCAGCAAGAAGCCGTGTCAGTGAGCAATCAAAAGAATGACCAAAACAGTGTGCAAGCATGTGAGTGACCAAAACAGTGTGCAAGCATGTGAGTGACCAAAACAGTGTGCAAGCATGTGAGTGACCAAAACAGTGTGAACGTATGTGAGTGACCAAAACAGTGTGCAAGCATGTGAGTGACCAAAACAGTGTGCAAGCACGTGAGTGACCAAAACAGTGTGCAAGCATGTGAGTGACCAAAACAGTGTGCAAGCACGTGAGTGACCAAAACAGTGTGCAAGCATGTGAGTGACCAAAACAGTGTGCAAGCAGCCAAGTAGGCTATTGCACAGGGTGGCGAATTCAAGGGAAAAGGTAGTCAAGAAAATTAGACTAGGACGGGGGAAGAACGGCAAGATTCGTGTAGCCCGTACGCGGCAAAATCATAAATGCGCATCTAGTTAGAGGTATTATTGAAATGATGTAAAGTGCGATATATAGAATATTCGATGAATTCGGAGAGCGATAAAGGCGATGAAAAGTCGTATCATTTGCTCATTGGCAACATGAAAGCACGCTTTGAGATGAAATATTCACCATTTTGCCTAAATAAAGGCGCGATAAAAAGAGTTCAATAATCTTTTCGCGCAAAAGCTCATTTGCATTATCGTACCGCGAAAGCAATTCCCAGAGCATCTTCTCTTCGATGTATAATGAATTCATTCATTCATTCATTCTTCAGAGCGACGATAATAATAACCAATCCTTCGCGTAATAATATTGATCGATTAATAGAGAGAGTGCACTCTTCTTTGAACGATCACCACTCCAGAGAGAGGAAAAAGCCAGAATACTTGTACTGGACGTGCTGTATTTACATGTCAAGGAATCGGGTTAGTATTACAATAATGATTTTATCACTTTTTATTGTTTGGTTCTCTGGTTTCCTGTGACAATGTCGAGAGATATTATCATCATGCCCTCATCCTACAAAGTGTGCTTATTATATTCTTAAAGCATGGGCTCGCGTGTGCATGGCCTGGGGGGCACTAGAGCAGTGTTTCTCAATCTTCTTTTGCCTATGGCCTCCTCTATCTTATTCTGGCACTCTCCCCCTCCCCCCAGAGTGAATGACTAAATCCATTTTAAATGCTTTTAGAATATGGATTTTAAACCCTAAAATGATCCATTTTTTACTTATTGAATTGTTGTTTTTTTTGGGTGAATTTCTAGCGAACAAAAACTGTATATATGAGGTCGATGTCCGAACTCTTAAGAAGTGATGTCTGGGGGCTCGCACTTACATACATGTGCAAGAGCTTACATATTTATACACTAACTCTCGAAAACCATAGTGCTAATCGTATAGGCCTCCTTTGGACATTACTTTTTTAAATTTTGTATTTTGTCTTCGGATTCGAAAAATCGGTACATCACTTTGAAAAAACATCTCAAATAATTTGCGGGCGCTGTTTGACCCGACTCTGTCGGTTCACCTGCGACGACGCCACTGCGTCCGCCAGTGACGCAAAGATTAAAAATATTCGCATATTATTTCCTTACATCTACTGTTTTTTAATAGTTTTTCAGCGTATTTCACATTATAGCAGATAATCCAAAATTTTTGTATTAAAAGCTATAAAAAGAAATTAATGCTCTGGAATCTATTTTTCTTCCCCCATGAAAATGTGTATTGACAAGTGAATTAATTCTGAAAATAATCCAGATGGGAAAAGTGAGCGGAAAAATGAGTCCTCGGTTGATATTTTTTTTTTTGTCCTCTCAATGACCTCAATGATGTGAATTTGTGCGAAAACCTTGACACACACCGAGCGGGCGTTTATTTTACTACGCGGTGCACAAAGAGTTTCGAGTGGCTCGTCCTTCTTGGTGACAACGACTAATGAAATTAATTAACAATTCGGTGAATGAACCCGAAAACGTTTACAGCCTCTCTTTCTCCGTCATGTATGGCCACTGCATTCATTTCCTATGTAATATCTGACGATTGTTCAGTCTTGAAGAAGTCCTCACGAAAATGTAACGCAGGGGTCTCATACCTTTTAGTGCGGCCCAAAAATATGCTCTAGTAGAAATATCATTGATGTATATACATATAACCATTGATTAATTCCAAATTTTTTTACGTCTATTTTTAATTGTATATACTATCTTATGTCATTATAAAGTTTTACAAATCTCTAATACTTAGTTTTTTGCCGCTGTGGTGGTCGAGTGGTTATAGTGACGGACTCGCGATGCGAGGATCCGGGTTCGAACCCCACAGTGGTGGTCGGCTGAAGTTGGTTTTCTGTGGTTCCCAACTTCAAGGCGCAAATGCGAGCCGATCTCCCCGTTACAAAGTTTCGCCACAGAGAGCAACAGTCCTACAACGATAAATCATTCAATCATAACACTTCACTCATAGTTAGAAAAACAGATGGCAGCACTACACATAACAAGCATTACAGAGAAACAAAAAAACTTCACGTCAGGTTTCACTACACGTACACGCACATTCCCGCATGTACCGATTCGTTGGGGGACCATTAGGGGGGCATGTGTGGTGTAGCAGTTGTAGGTAGGGCCTCCAAAAAATGGCTCGGGGATCCATGATGTTCTTAAGTCAGCCACCTCGTTGGGCAATTTGCCTGTTGTGGCGTTGTATTTGTATTTTTGCAAATTTTCAAAATAATGCATTAAAAACAGCTTATGCGCATGATAAAATAGCAGGGCATCAATTTACTTGAATAAAAGTTAATTCAAAATATAAATGAAACTGTTCAGTTCATAAAATGAAGCAAAAGATTGAGATTTAATTGACTGAATATTATTTAAAACTATACGTCGAACTTAAAGTATTAAAATTAAAAAAAAAATGTGAATTTAAAATTTAATTTTAAATAACGTTGACTCAATGAAATCTCAATCTTTTGCTTCATTTCACGAACTGAACAGTTTCTTTCAAATATTTTTAATCGATTTTTATTCAGTTATATTGATGTCACGCTGTTTTATCATGCTCGAGCTGTTTTTAATGCAATTTTTTGAAAATTTGCAGAAAATTAAGTATTAAAGATATGAAAAGCTCTTTATATACTGCCGTAAGATAGTATATGCAATCAAAAATATGCTTAAAAAAATTGAAATAAATTAACGGTTAAGTGCAGTCGTCCCTTCGTATTCGCGGGGTTTACGTTTCAGGGGTGACCGCGAATAACTCCAACCCTAAAATTTTGTTGTTTAGGCATCTCATCTTTACAGTATCTGCTTTGTGTGAAAGAAGTAGAAAAGGGGGGGGGGGGCATTCCACACACAGTGATCCAAGGCAATGCTTTCTACAAAGAACAACATAATGTCTGTTAGTCGTTTCTTCTAAAGTCCAGTAACAGGGCTTCCTTTACCAATTTTTCAACGTGTGAAAAACGTACCAAAAAATGGGTCTATTTCACGGAAACAATCCATTGCCGCTTTCAACTTATGAAGCCTTTGCTAATAAGCCTTTCATTATGAACTTTAAGACTAGTTCATTACTTGTCTTCTAATTCTCAGGATTTGCAGATTAAATAATGACCGATATAATGTGCAAATTATGCAATACTGTACATGACTTGCATACCTTTTTTATCTCACCTACAGCACTTTTTACATGAGAGACGTGGATCCAGGGCTATATAGAAGCAGGTTCTTCTGGACTACAGCACTGGCTGATCGAATTTTAAGTTCTTATTTCTTGATATATTTGACCGTAGACTCATTGATGCCGTAATAACGGGAAACCGCTGCAATGAAGCTAACCTTTGTTAATATTTCGAATTTTCCTCCTTGTTTCACTTTTAGAAACATTTAAACTTGTGTAAATATTGTATAAATATTTTCAGGAACATCAGAAAAACCTTCGAGAGGGAATTTTTAAACGTCTATTCAACGCGTACAACTTATATTTTGTTCCAATACGAAAACTATTACCTCAACAGAGTTTCCCAAAAAAAAAAACGGGGAAAGAAACCGCGAGGGCGGACTGCAATATTTTTAATATTTCTACTAGAGCATAGTTTTTCACTCTGTTAAAAGATATGAGACCCCCGTTAAATGAAATTCATAATGTAGTACAAATCTACCCAGACCTTTTTCGCTGCTCCATTCTTATTATTCAGGCCGCTACACACGTGGAAGACCTGAACAGGCGACCTGAGCGGATTTGTTTCTTCATTTGATGTTATATCGAAGCTGACCGGAATGACCTGTTCGGGCTTTATCGGGTACGGGGACCATCCGGTATACCTGTCAGTTGTTTTTTTTTCTCCTTTCGTATTTTTCGTTTTTTCTCCTTGATGAGTCGTTCAACAATCGTAACTGACCTCCAAAGAAAAAAAAATCATGTTTGAGGCTATTTAGCATACATGATATTCGACTTGAAGGTCTGCCTGATGTTTGATATATGTATATACGGTAAATGTGATAAATCCGGTTATTGTGCATAATCACCGAGCATTTTCTGCGATTATGCACAGTACCCAAGCGTCGTTGGTAAATTTAATGAGAACTAGAAAAATTATTGATTTTACAATGATTGATTATGTATGACACCCAACTATCATATAGTATATCATAATAGTTCTTTATGATATACTATACCTCTTAGTTCAGACATGTATTGTATTATTATATCTGGGTACGATCGTAAAATTTGTTATCGTTATATCTTGGTCCGACTATATTCATCACACATACTAGATTCGTTTGAAATTTTTTTTCATATTTATCAAATACACTAGGGTATTATGCATAATCACAGATAAAGGCGATAAATTTCAAGTATTTATCAAATTTATCAATGACGCTTGGGTATTATACATATTCGCGTTAAAATGATAAATTTATTAAACTTACCAAGACGATTAGTAAGTATGGATAATAACCGGTTATTATTTATAATAACTGATTTATCACATTTACTGTCACATGTATAATATATATATATATATATATATATATCGAACCCCATATAACGCATATAGCTATAACTAGGTCCGTCTTAATGTATCGGTCCATACGGGGGGGGGGCTTCAAGTGCAGGGGGGCTTGTGATAATGAGGTACATATGATTTGGTGCTATAATTTTTGAGATTAAATATCGAAGTCGATAGGCCAGTGCCATCTTAAGGCATGGACCCACCCGGGCCTCAGGAGAAAAAGGGGCCTCACAAAAATCGGATCTGGTTGAGATTTTCGAAAATTTGCCTGGTAGGGCCTCAGAAAAATCATTTGGCCAGGGGGCCCCATGATGCTCTTAAGACGGCCCGGCGATATTCTGATACTTTGAGCTTGGTAACGGCCTCAAAACTTGGCTTTGACCCATGGGGTTGTTAAGACGATCCTGCAAACTTCTGGATATAACGAACGAAAGTTCGAACGTAGAATTGTTATCCAGTTACACTGGATATAGCGAATGAAATTTCCGATCCCTTGGTTTACTTGAACAGTATGGACACACCGAACTGATAACGATATGATATAATAAAATATGGTAACACACAATGGCAGATTTATGGCTATGCCGCCTTTCTCCCGTTCTAATTTGATGTTCTTGACCACGAATCACTAAAATTTGCCACCCTGAGCTTCCTCACCGGATCCCGAGATTCTACGGCTACGGCCGTCCCTCACGCAGTACCACCTTGACTGGCATGGGCCGTTCCAGGACACGGCTCGGGATCTCAAGTACAGAAGGGTTATCATGAAAATATCTGATCAAAAATTTAAATAGTAAGCAGGCAAATTGGTAGGCAAGCATTTCTATTCAGGCAGAGGGGGGCCTAAAAATAATTTCCGCTGGGGGCCCCCCATGATACTTTTAAGACGGTCCGGCCCTCAGTATTACTGATGGTTATCAAATGCGACGTTTCTCTGCTAGAGAAAATTTTTTGAACAATTTTCTCAGAAAGAGATCGGAGCCGCCCTTAGGGGGGTGTGTGACAGGTGCGATCACACCGGGCTCCGCATTTTTTTGGGGGGGGGGGCGCACTCACGGTGATGATAATTTCTTTCATTTATTCTGAATTTTCATGTGGGTGCCGGGTTTATCCTGTTGATTATTTTTTCTCATTTTTGATTCATCGATTCTGAATTTACATCAGTTTTCAGACAATTTCTTCCATTAAGGTCTCAATTTCACTTGGTTTTGAAAAATTATTTCTTTTATCAATTTAAAAAAAATTTCTCTAAGAAATTTCCATTGAATTTTTCCGTTAATTCAAATTCAGTCTGTATTTGTGTTTTACACAGAATTCATCATTCCAACAACAGAAAAAAAATCCAGTTGCATTTGGAGAGCAGCTGTACGTAAATTTTTCAGCACATTCCTGTATATTTTGTTAAAATGTGTGAATTTTTGGATGTGCCGATCCCCCCCCCCCCTTTCCCACAGAATACCCCGCTATTACTTTCTCACAGGGCTCCGCGTCTGGTAAGGGTGGCCCTGAATCTGACGCACACCATGCGAGAAGACGCAAACCTATAGTGGGTGTCAGGGACCTAGTGCGTGCCTTCTCGGGGCCCCGGGGTAGACTTTTCCTTGGGGCTCCTCTTGAAAGGGTTATTATTATACAAAACAAATGTAAAATTTTGTGGGGAGGGGCCCAAATTTGGGTCGGAGCCCAGGGACAGTGCTCTGATCCCTCCAGCCTAGTTACGGCCCCGGGGGTTGTGTATGATTTTATGGAAACCTCTTTGTCCGGACCCAAGCAATCTTCTAGCGGGGGTTTTTAGAAAAACAAGTCAAAAACTCTAGACAGGGCCGTCTTAACCCATGAGGTCTAGCTGGGCACAGCCCGGGGGCCACTATGATAATGAGATATGATGCTGATTTTTGTGAGAAATTATGTAAATTGGTAAGCAGTACTTGCAGATGAGTAGCCCTTCCCATGATGTTGTTGAGACGGCTACCTCTAGGTCAAGATATTTATAAGGCCCTTTAGGCCAGTACATTCAGCAGGTGAGCAATGGGAATTGGACAAATACATAATCCAAAAGAGATGACGTCATGGTGTTGTTAGATGTGTCAGGTTCGGGTAAAAGGCTCCTTAGAAAGAAAAATATCTCAAGGAGCTCTATCCCAGACTAGTCAACACCCCCTATAGATAAGAACTATACCTTATCTATATCTCTGGTGTGGCGTCGGTTCACCTCGGATAAGAAGATAGGATGACTATACATATAAAGAAATGGATGTCGTCCTGAATCACGGCTGATTCAATTTCGTTGACTAACACACCTATTCAATTCAAGGAAGGGAGTGGCTTCCGTATTTTCTAGCCTCTGGTCTAACCTGGGGTGGAGCAAAATGACACCTTTCTCTCCAGGGCATCATCCTCCTGCACTTAACAATACACATCTCACTATTCTGAGAACAATTTCAGTGAAGGGAGAGAGAATGTGTTCCTTTTTTTTTTGCAAGAGCCTTATCAGTTAGTTGAATTCGCGTGATATAACGTTGTTGTTACAACGTGATTAGGTGGCTATCAGTGATAGCCTATCACTGCTCGTGGAGGCACTTGTACGCGGGTGATTATAGGCGCATGGCATAGCCAGAAGATTAATTTTTTTTCCTGCCTGCGGGCTGCACGAATTCTGCCCGCCTTCTCCCGTTTTAGTGTAATTTTTTTGACCACTCATTATTCGAATTCGCCACCCTGCGTTATTCACAATTGGCACTCATCCCTCTAATTTATAGAAAACGATCTCAGTCCGAAAACATCGCACCATTCGACGTAACAGATACAAATCGCATTTCCATATACAACAGAACCTCTAAATAGCGGGCACCCTTGGAACCACCGAAAAAAGTATCCGCTAGCGGGGAGTGACCGTTAATAGACAGGAAAGCACACTGAAAAGCGTTGACTTAAATCAGTGCCAAGATTATTTCTTTCATCGATTCTAGAATGAATCGTTTTCAATGTCTTCGACCATTTTCTTAAAATGATCGGCGGGCCACGACAAAAAGCTCCGCCGGCCCTGCGTTGAAGACAGAGCCGTCTTAAGAACATCATGGGCCCCCGGGGCAAAGTGATTTTTCTGACGCCCTACCAGACAAATTTTCGAAAATTTCAACTTGTTCTAATTTTTCTGAGACCCCTGGTTCGTGTCCAGGAGGGCCCATGCGTTAAGCACTGGTTTGAGGACCCCCCCCCCCTCCATCCCCGTCTACTCTTTTTTCGCATTAGACAACAAACCACAAGACTTTGGTCGCAACTTGAATATGAAATAACTTTAGTTCGAATGAAATCATGTTTTTTAATTTTATGCATATAAGACCAGGGTTACTTGGACCAGCTTATACACTGCGCAAGTGTTAATCTCACCAACCGTTCCTCGTACATGTTGTATGGGCTCCAGTTTTAAAAATGCTTAAAACGTGTTCAAAAATCATCTTGTACCAGTTTTGAAAATTGCAAAACATTACAGTGTGTCACCACAAAATAAAAAACTTTTATGACGACACCCTGTCTTAAAAAACCCAATTAGAAAGTTGTTTCCCTATCTCCTCTGAAGCTAACACGGGGGGAAAAAAATCCACGTTTCATAGAGCAACATTTACCGAGACATTTGAATTCAAAAATTGTAGAAAGGGTGGGAAAGAAAAGCGTAAATAAGGGAAAGAAGCGTCCGTTATTTTATTCAGTTGTGTTTTTCAATTTTTCTCCGATTTTCTAATTCAAATATCTTAGTTGCACTTAGAAACGTGGAATTTTTTTTCTTAGCCTCGGGGGGGGGGGGGGGGGGGGTGACAGGCCAATAACTTTCTGATTGGGTTTTTGAAGGCAGGCTGTCCGTAGAAATATTTAGATTTTTTTTTTATTTTGTTGCACACCGCATTTCCATTCTCAAAAGTGGTACAAGGTGATTTTTGAACACATCTTGAGCATTTTTTAAATTTAAACCATATCTCTACGACGAACGGTTGGTGAGATAAAAGTCGAATCAGGACCTCACAGGACACCCTGTATATATGGCCCGCAACCGACCATGATCCTCCCCCCCCCCCCCCCGCTCTGTCACCCATAGGATAGCATTTCTCAACCTTTCTGAACCCAAGAACCAGTAGAATGTCTGAAACAATTTGACGGATCACTTTTGACCCGTATTGCGGGACATTCCTTTAATTTTGGTTCAGATTTTTTTTATACAATATAAATATTGATTTTGTTATATTTACTAATTTATAAGGTCAAGAACACACACCGTTTTTCCATGATATATAAATTATATTATGATAATTATGACAATAAACATTCATATCACATATTTTTCAGGTTCACCGTTTTTTTCTCGCAATCTTTCTGCAATTTCAATGACAATTGGTGATTGTGCTCACTTCTGGCAGCGTTTTTGATGCCAATTGGCGGTGTCCCGTATTTTATCTTTTTTTAAGATCCCAGTTAAACGTATTTTGCTCAATGAAATATGGTCATCGGATCATTTGAATATATTTTACCCGTGAAATACATGTTTGTTTACAATGATTTGTAGCAGTCCTTCACACCCCCCCCCCCAGCAGCAAATCGCATATGAGGCAATGAATTGCATTTTAAATTAAATTTAGTGAGTGATAACTTATCGCAATTCCCGACATTTTCCACGACGCTGTATGCTTAAACCCAAGTATGAAGGCATCATTTTTATTTGAAACCACATGGGAAAAAACTAACATCAATTAACGAAGGTCCAATAATTTTTCATTCAATTAGAATAAAGTTTTATTAGAATTAATTTTATCAAGTCTGCTTGCGGCCCACCTACACCATCGCCGCGGACCACCTCTGGTTCACGGAGCATAGGTTGAGAAACACTACCATAGGAGATATAAGCTGGTTATCCAGAGGGTTTGGGCCATGGTGGAAGAGCCATGCGAAGCACTAAGCATATAGCCGTCTAAACCGCTGTTTCTCAGCTACTGGGCCATGGGTCGGTACCGACATCAGTCAAACTGCACAGTTGAGTGGCTCGTCGTTTTATTTTTTTCCGTTTATATCCCCATCAGTCATGTGGATGACCGGGCCTGCTACTCACAAGAGAAAATCAACCGGGCCACGAGCTTCCAATGGTCGGTAACCACTAATCTAAACAGTATCACGGGACCCCGGGCAAAAGTCTTCTGGTACATTAAGTAGATGTATAATCGGATCCATATTTCAAATGCGTACATTTGTGCATAGTTTTGAATTAAATTATTTGAGCTCAGCTCTGGGTCAGTAAGCCCACCACCTCAAAACCCGGCACCAACTGGCACAGTGACTAGAATACACTAGCCCGTGTTACCATTGCCACGACGATGTTTGTGTGTAAGTGGCTGAGCGATTGACCTCCAATGATGCGAGAGATATTCGAGAACACAAAGGGTTCCCGACTCAACCAGCCAGGAGGTCAAGAAACTCGGTACCACGCTGATCCTCAGAGCTGAGTCCCATCTGACAGGGAGAACAACCGGCCACAAAAACGTCACAACGAAAACATTTGGAAATCCTCCCAAAACTACCTAACCATGTCAATCCCCCCTCCAAGCACAAGAAACTGTTATACTTACTTCTGTCTAGGTTAGACCTGAAAGAGAGGCCTTTCCTTGGAGGCCAGACGCGAATGCGTCTTACCGGAGTGAAATCTGCAATTCGAATGATCTTCAACAGACGTTTCAATACTACAGAAGCGCATTGTAAGATTTTACACAAGATTCAGAATGAGAGATCCATTTGTTGAATAACATTGTTGCTGCGGTCTCCCGGTAGATGAGTGATTATCACTCGAACCCGAGCTTTACCAATTTTTTATTTAATGAGATGAGCTAATTCAAGGGTTCTTAACCTTTTTCAGTCACGTCCCAAAATCAACAAGATCAGCTTTGCGACCCATGAGACTGTTTGTTCTTCGAAATTAATGAAATCAGTGACGCAGTGTATTTATAATACACTGTAAAGGGATTGTACGACTCCTCTATGAAGCCCCTGCGAATCAAGTTAGTGTCGTGACCCATAGCTCAAGGATCCCTGGCTGTAAGTGGATTTGTACGACCCATCTTGGAAGCCCTTGTGACCCATAGGTTAAGAAACCCCCCCCCCTGCTCTTTTGGGTCACTCACACATGCTTACAACTATTTGGGGGAACTCACCATATGCTTGTACACGTTATAGGTCACTCTTTTGAAAATTCACACGTTTGTTTGGTCAGTTCATGATGTAGTTCGTAGATCTTTGGGCAGAGGTGGATTTATGGTGGGCTATACAAATTTCGCCCGTCGCCCTTCTCCCATTTTCTTGGCAACTCATTCCTCAAATTTGATGTCCGCCCTGGGCTATACTCCCCTGTAAACTCCGCTAACCCCTCCCCCCCCCCCCCGTAAATACACCACTGGCAAGGGTGGCTCTTGAGCCGTGCGACTCCAGTGGGACAGTTCTAGGAGGGGGGTTCCAAATCCAAGATGAAAGGCATAAAAATCTCCTCTAGTGGGCATAGACCCTACAAGAACGGGATGGCTGCTGCCAGGGGTCTAGATATCGAGAGATCTTATTATTTGTTATTTTAATTTCAACTCAAAAAGTTAATGGAAAACCAATGTGGAGGCGCTGGCCTGACACTAATCATAAATCCTCTTCTAAGGGGCCACAGTGGACGGATGTGGGGGGGGGGGGTCCCATAATGTCTGGTCTCGGGATATTACCTCATGTACATGTGTAATGTCTGACTCGAGGAAGTCCATTGCGTCATGTGAACAGTCTTTACGAACTCGGTTTAATGTCTTTCTCCGTGATTTGCGACCGTGAATTTCGCCACTTGAAAGTACTCATTGGGCCATCAATCGACACACGGGGTGGAGAATCGCCATCGTAATTATTGGACACCATTTCTCAAGCTCAAGGATTTTTCAACTGTTCATAATGAGCGTCTAAAGGGCAGCGAGAGACGTAAGTTATTGCGCCACGTGGCGAGATGAAATCTCTATTATGTGCACACAATGGCCCTCTTCCTCGCCACCTCCACCTCGGAAATTCAATAAATTCCAATAAAGCAAACTTGTCTCAATTTTTCACATCGTGTTTCGTCATAATTTTTCTTTTTCAACATGGCCATTGAAAAAACAAAACACCATGTTTGCACAATTAATTCATGTGCAATGAAATTCTTGATGCATTGTGGTGAGAAACGTTGTTTGCAGACATGGGCGTAAAATGTCTGCATCGGTATCGTTCAGATCCGTAGCCAGAAATTTCTATCGGAGGGAGAATCAAACAGAGTTCGTTGGTCATGTGATTCCGTCAGGGGGTGCCAATGGCGCAGTGGTAAGATACACCAGGGTCCGCAGGCCTGGACAAAAGAAAATTCTTTTCCTATAGAACCTGAGGTGGGCTATCCTGTCCTGTGCTTAGGGACGGGCTTAGGTATTTTGCGACCCTATGCAAAAACAGCTTTGCAGCCTTCTAAAACGGGGGTTTCCCAATCCGCCATTGCATTGGCATACACAAATGGGAGTTCTTTTGGGGCTCAACCCCTACCCAAACCGAGTTTAAGGTTTATTTTTACAGTAAAAAAATGTAACGCCACCTTGGGAAGAGAAAAAATGTGAAGTCCTCCCTCCCCCGAAAAATCATGCTTGCGTAACTTAAGCAGGATTTTTCATGTCCGTGAACATCCTGGCGTACACCAGGAGCCACTGCACAGCCAGATACTCTTTCTGGCAATAGTGCATTGTGCCTCCTCTGTGTAGTTTTGAATAATTTTGAAACAATTTAGAGCCTCCTCTGGTCCAGCACCAGATCCTAATGCACCTGCGTTTCTGTTGAGACCCTAAGCCAGAGGATTCGGTGTCTGGATTTTAGAGGTCCTAGGCATATTTTTAGCTATTGTGGGCTTTTTGTTCAATAGCTGAAGTTAAAATGTAAAATTTTGGGCCTGTTTTGCGGCCCCTAAAATTCAGCGGCCCTAAATTGTAACTCCCCTAAATCCGGCCCTGCCTGTGCCCCTCCCAAACCTTTAATCTACAAGTGTGTGCCCTCAAAGTTAGGTCCTGCTTACCCACGGTACGCTATGGCGCCCACTTCCCATTTTATTTCTCTACCAACTATTGATGAAATTTGCCGCCCGCTCAGCTTCCCTAGAAATGCATCTCTGCCGTGGATACAGTTTTCTCATATCGTAGGCAAAATTGTTCACGGGCCACTTTCATTTCATAGGTATTTACTAGTATTGCTCATTGCGACAAAATTTGTAGAATTCACTATAAATTTACCGCTGCCCAGAGAGCGAGGGACTTACTCAGTGAGCGACCAAATGAGTGACATAGAGAGTTTGCAAGCATGTAAGTGAACAAAAGAGTGACCTAATTGATTCTAAGTGACCTAAGTGACCCAAGATTCTAGGTCCTAGAGAGTGTGTGAGCATGGGAGGCAAAAAAACTGACCTAGAGATACAGGGACCGGGTCAGTGAGCAACCAAAAAGCGTGCCCGAGTGGCATGGTGGTAAGATACTCGTCTACCATCGTGAAGGTTGTTGTCAGAGTCCCGGGTTCGAACCCAAGGGAGGATATCGATAAGATGCGTTCCCTAACGAACTCGAGGAGACCACCGATAGACAGCGCCTTCGCTTCCAGCCCATCTCACCAATGACAGTAAATTGCGATATGGCCAGAGTTAGTGTTTGGTGAAGTAGTGAGCAACCAAAAGAGCAACCTGGAGTGTGTGCAAGCGCGCGCGCATTTGTAAGACTAAAAGAGTGGCCTAAAGCGTGTACAAGCATGTTAATGACCAAAAGAGTGACTTTGAGACTAAGGGATTCGGCCAAAAGAGTGACCTAGAGATAGAGGGACCAGGTGAGTAAGCAATCAAAACAGAGTGTGTAAGCACAGTTTGACCAAAAGGGTGACCTAGAAAGAAGAACGTGAGGGACCCGGTCAGTGAGCGAACATGAGAGTGACCAAAATAGTGACGTAAAGACAGAGGTGTATTTACAGGGGCGAGGGGTGAGCAGACTATGCGGCAAATTTGAGAAGTAAGTTCTCAAGGTTGTTAGACTAGAATGGCCTAGGCAAAATTTGTGAAGCCCACAGGTGGCAAAACCATAAATCCGCCTCTGGTCTTGTCACGGCCTTCCCAGAGACCCTCCTTTTTAGAGCACAAACACGCGACACGACGTTTTCATGACGGATGCACGTTTATCCGAAAGCTGATTAATCATTGCTCACTCGCTCTGGCAGCCAACTTCTGCCGGTTGCCGCAACATTCCGATAATGTGCATTCCCTTTATCGTCCTGCTTTGCGCATTTCGGTCGCCAAAACATGACGTTCCCGTCGTAACATGTCAAAAAGTACGGCAAGCATTAAGGGGCCGTTCAAGTATTACGTCATCATCGATGGGGGGGGGGGGGTTCCGATTTGCTTACTTTTGCTGACAAGGGGGGAGGGGGGACCCCCCTCATAATAATAAATTGCTTACGTAATACTTGAACGGCCCCTAATGTTGAAACATGTCATTTTGAAGATTCAAAGATTAACACCAGCCAACAGTTAATTTTTCGTCTACGGTAAAATTCTGGTCTTTCTCGAAAGGAGCCGCTCCTACTTCACGTGATGATTAACTGGGGGAGGTGGGAGGGGGGGAGCCACGGGCAGAGGCGAATTAGGATTTTGCCGCCCTTCTCACATTCTAGTATAATTTTACTAACCACTCATTCCATTCCTCAAATTTGGGGCTCCCTTAGCCCCCGCACTCCGTAAATACGCCTCCGTCTCTAAGTCACTCTTTTTTGGTCACTTACATTCTTGTACACTTGTCACTCTTTTGATCGCTTGCTCACCTTGTCCTCCCTCATCATCTAGGACCTAGATTCTAGGTCAACATTTCTCAACTGCGGGCTCCGCTACCTGTCAAATCGGGACCCGAGTGAGTCACTGTTTCATTTTTCCCCATTCATTCCCCATTAGTAGTGTGTATAACCGGGCTTTGCACTCACTACAAAGAAATCAACCGGGCCACGGGCTTCCAAAGGTTGGGTACCACTGATCTGGTACCACTCCCATGGCCTCACACTCTCTATAGGTAACTCTTTTGGCCATTCACATATTTGCACATTGTTTTATCTCACTCGGCTCATTGTTTTATCTCAGCTTGTACCTCTTTTGGTTATTCTTTTGGGTACTCACTGGTCTAGTCCGTTGCTCCCTAGTTCACCATTTTGGTCACTCACATGTTTGCACACTGGTGCAGTTATTTAGATGCTTGTACACTGATCGGGTCACTTACATGCTTGTACACTGATCGGGTCCCCCAGATGCTTGTACACTGCTATGGTCCCCCAGATGCTTGTACACTACTTTGGTCACCCAGATGCTTGCAAACTCACTAGATCACTCGTTTCGTCCCTCACTGATCTAGTCCGTCATTGGCTAGGCATAGGAGGATTCATGTTTTTACCGCCTGCGGGATGTACAAATTTTTCCATCCTTCTCCCATTCCACCAATTTTCTTGAACACTCATTTCCCAAATTCGCTAGCCGCCCTCGACTATGTATCTCAGTGAGCCCCCCCCCCCCCCACTGGTGCTTCTCTCTCCTGGAGGGTAAATTCAAGTGGGTAATTCCCACGGGTAAAATTCAAGTGGAAAGAGGCGTGAAGTGAGCCACGGAGAAAACTCTGGAATACAAAAAAATACAGATGTGTAAGATGGAGGGTGTGGCAGGTGGAGAGTCGGGGGGGGGGATCGATCTTATCTACAAATTTGTTCAGAAATAAATTTAAGGATTCCTTACTTAGACGTGGGGGGGGGGAGACAAGAGAGAAAATATGGTCCGAAGGGAGGGGGGGGGTTCCCCACTTGAGATTCGATGTCATAATTATCTTCTCTAATAATAGCAAATTTGGCGCTATCACATTTAATATTAGGAGAGAAAAGGCTAATCTCAGCACAAAATTTGGGCGCCCGTCCCCTCTTCTCGGTGGATGACAAAAATAGCCTCGTTCTCGCGCTATATTCTTATCTGACCTTGAAACATTTACCGTGTGATGATTTGCGTCATCCCATCATTTGGCTTCACAGCAGCGATTTCGCAGCGTCTTCTCGTCATTGTATTGGCGGCAGAACACGTTTTTCATCGATTTCTCAATCCAGAAACGACAAAAACTCGACTTCGACATGGATCCCCCCATCCCTGACCCGGGGGCTCCCATCACGATTCTTGCTATTTTTTTTCCGTGCTTTAAATTTACTATAAGTTTACTTTCCCAACATGTGGTCCGTGAACCCTTGGGGAGGGTCCGCGGTAGCATTTTTATTCACTACCGTTGCAAGGAATGACACATTTAGAGCTGCGTGAAATGTTTATTTATTACGTCAACTCTTTTATGATAATAACAATAAACAATACATTTTTGATTTTATGGGGTGGGGGGCGCGCTCCGAATTCACTTTCGCTGCCGGAGGTCCGCGTAGAATTTAACTTTGCTATTGGTGGGGGGGGGGGTGTTCGCGATGCATTGAATTTCACTAAATGGGGGTCCGTCACGGACCCCACAAGGGGTGGGCTGACAAGGCTCCAGCCCTGGGACCCGGAAAGATTTTAATCATTTTTTTGTTTTTTCACGCTATAGATTCATCATAAGGGGGGGGGGCCCGTGAAAGTCTGGTCGGGGCCCTGCTTCAGGATGTGAGGGCCATGGGTCCGTGTCATCAAAAAGGTTGGGAAAACACTGCTATAGAGGTATCCGTCAAACTCCTCTAGGCACTTGCTGCAGGATGGGGGAGCATTACAGGTGGAGAGCTGAACTGAACGAACCGAGCACGATCAAGCGCTGTTGCTATTGCCAGGGGCGTAGCCAGAAATTTCGTTCGGGGAGGACCACTTTCATTTCGGGGGGGGGGGGGGAACCAAAGTGATAGAGCAATAGATTTGGCCCATCTTTTTACGGTCATTTTCTAACATTTCGGAGGGGGGGGGGAACCAGAACACCCCCCCCCGCTACGCCCTTGGCTATCGCTATATTAGCTCAGTGCCCCGGAGGACGTGATAGTGCCAGAGAAAAATAGGGGAGGCAGGGCCACCCTTACCAGACGCGGTATCCGATGCGAAAATAATAGTGAGGCCAAGTGTGTCTCAATAATTTCGGGACGCAAAAAATGCTTAGGAACCCCCTTTTCCCCCGAATTCATATATTTTGTTGGCGGTGGGAGGGGAATCGGCATCCATTATTTCAGAGCAGGGCTAGGATTTTTGCCGCCCCCACACCTTTAAACTTATATAATTTTGTAACGATGTTCTTTCTTTCCTCCTAAAACTGCCCCCACCCTCTAATTACGTCCCTGTTTCAGAGCATACAGGGATGCTGCGAAATACCCACAAAAAAATTTTAACAGG
Organism: Pholcus phalangioides; assembly: GCF_987345545.1. Classification (NCBI taxonomy): domain Eukaryota; kingdom Metazoa; phylum Arthropoda; class Arachnida; order Araneae; family Pholcidae; genus Pholcus; species Pholcus phalangioides. The sequence goes on along the minus strand of NW_028301608.1, from coordinate 116,717,224 downwards.
CAATTAAATTTGCTCAAATTGACAGGAAAAAAATGATGAAAATGGTCGCTCACACAGACTCTCACTTAGTCATTCACTCAATAAGGTTAAGGGCAGGCGAAATTTCTTGCGGCAAAATGTACAGGGGACGAAACGTACCAGGGGCGAAATTTTGGGATCCCGCGGCACCTATGGTCCGAGCCCAGCTCCAGAATATAGGGGGCGCTAACGTTGAATATAGAAAAAATCTTTTGGTTTTTTTAAGCTGATGGGGTATTTTTCTCTCCCGTCGTGGATATCGGGACTCCCTTTCTGTGGGTGAGGAAAACAGTAAAAGAATATCTGTGTATTCTGTGGAATGAATGGAGAGGGGAGGAAAGAATAAGAGGAGGAAAGATCATTGATGCCATTTTTTTCTTTTTGGCAATGTTTCTTTGAGAGGAGCGTGTGAAAAATCGCCAAAATGGCAGTGGCATATTGCAATTTTTGCAAAAGCGAGTGTCATGGCGGAAGCACTCGACGCAAATGCGAGGCGATTGGCTGCGATTCGAGTCTCACGTGCATCGGGAATGCTGACGTCGACACGCGCCGGTATCTCCTTCCATTTCAAGATTAGACCACAACTCGGCGGCTACTATCACCATTACGAAGCTGGCGCCGCATCAGCTGTAACAAACGTGTTTTCATTGACTCTATCCATCTAATTCCTCCTCGCGCGTGTCTGCGGAACCGGCGATACGTACCGCGGTACAAGACTCGATTGCTGAATATTACTGTGTGTTGAGAACATTTCATCGTGTTTGGGAAAATTCTTTGTCTCAAAAAAGAAGAGCTTTTATTTTGTTCGGGAAATCTCTCAAAATCGGAGGTGAGTGAGTTTTTTCAGTACACACTTCTAGAACGTGAGTGTACAAAATAATTACTGCACGTGTTACGATAATTATGCATAATCGCCAATCCTCTCGGTAAGTTTGATAAATTTTATCGTATTTTACCGGCGATTATGTGTAATACCCAGCTGAAGTTGGTACGTTTGATAAATGTGAAAGAAAATTGTATGGGAAATATCACTTTAAATTTTGAATATCCATAATATCCAATCACTTATCTATTTTGCCCTTATGCAAGGGTGGGTGTTCGACCTTCGGGGGAGTGCGGGCCACTTCAATGATTTGAAAACGTGTTTGCGTGCCACTTAAGGGGATCTGGAATACCGCCGTAGGTCACTTTTGTGATCTGTAAATTGATGACTCCACAGGTCACTCAAGTGATGTAGAACTGCACCTCAGATTACTTGAGCGATCTAAAAACAATGTAGTGGTTCATTTTAGTGATCTGTGAAATGTTAATTTTTACAAAATTAGGTTTGAGGGTCGCGGGCCACATCCAATGACTCCGAGGGCCACATTTTGCCCGCCGGCCATGTATGCCCTTAAACAAAACGTAATACATAAAAAATTTAATCAAATGAAAATAAATCTTTTACCGGCCTCTTGTTAATGTCGGTTTTATTCACATTTATCATGATGTGCAAACGTACAGTAACCGGTATCGAGAGATGATTGGCAACCTGGTCACTGCCCTAGTTCCCCGAGCCGAATAGGGGACCCCAAAACATTCTCATTTTACATAATAACAATAATAGAAGGGCCTCAAGGAAAAGTCTGCCCCGGGGCCCCCCGAAAAGGCACACCACGGCTCTGATTATTGGAATTTTTCTCATCAGCCCAAGATATCAAGGAAACAGATATTTTCTGGATATTATAGGCGCCGAAACCTAGTGGCTGAAGCCCTTTGAGCCCCCCCCCCCCAAATAACTTTTGTAAAAATGGGCTGAGCCGTCTCAATAATTTTTGAAAAAAATGCAATGCACCTTCTCTCTTTTGCATATGCGTTTGAGTCCCGTATATGCGGGTCGACCAGCAACTTTCAGGCCCCTCCCCAATATTTTCTTCATGTCGGCGCTTCTGTGCTGAGGTGAACTCGGAAAGAAAAGTCACCTCGTCTTCGCCGGGAACCTGACCCATGGTGTTGTCTCCAGTGGTGTAGATGGTAGCATGTTTGCCGAGTATGCAAGAGGACCTGGGTTCGAGTCCCGGTGGAGACGATGACTTTTCTTTTCGAGATCACCTCAGCATAATATCCAGAAAATGTTTCCTTGATAACCGGTATTGCTGGCCCTGAGACCCCGGTGGCAAAGAACGTGATCCTAGTGTAACACGATACGGATCGTTTAGGGGCCGTTCAAGTATTACGTCATCATCGATGGGGGGGGGGTTCCGATTTGCTGACTTTTGATGACGGGGGGGGGGGTTTGGATAATGCTTACGTCATCAACCACCCTTTATGAAAATATGAGTTAGGATTCAGAGGGGCAGAACTGATGACAAAATTTTGCTGACAAGGGGGGGGGGGTTAAAAATGGCTAAAAATTTGCTTACGTAATATTTGAACGGCCTCTTACTTACCGTTACCTTCTATAGTTCAGTATTTCCCAGTTTATTTGATGTCACGCGACCCACCACCACCACCTAGAGGAGGTCACTTTACCGCCCCCCACCCGCGTGAAATCAAATTTTTTTTTATATTTAATTTATATATCAGAAATCGAAGTGATAAATTACAATTTCACGGCATGAAATGTCATTTATGCAATGAATATAATGCCTGGGGGCCGCGGACCACAGGTTGGAAAACATTTTATTAAACCAAACGCGCCCTCACGTTAATATCCCTGAGGAACTTTTAAGGTATAGGTGACGCACTGGACAAAAAAAAAAAAAATGAGGACAGGACATCACGGGTCCCCCAAAATGGGGGTCCCTGGGTCCCAAAAACTTAACGTTAGGTTCGCAACATGGACACAAATTTTAACATGTTGCATGTTTAAATTTATAAAAATTTTCATTTTAGGGACCCGTGATGAAGTTTGTTTCTGTGTAATGTTTGTCATTGCTGCCATATATTTTACAAACTATGAGTGAAGTGCACTGATTTGAAGATTTGTACCGTTGTAGGTCTGTGGCGAAAAACCATGTGCATAGACCATTCGCGTACACAAAGGGGGGGTTTTGGGGTTGTGCCCCCCCCCCCGTCGAGCCGAGATTATAGTGTTATTTAATGGGAAAAAACTTTAACACCCCGGAAATAAAAATAAAAAAATTGAAGCCGTCCCCTTGAAAAAATCCTGCTCACCCCAATGGCGTAGACTAGAGATTGCACATTCGCGGCGCGTTTGTATTTCTAACCGCAATCTCGTTCTCAATCTCTCGAGGCTTTTCGGTAGCACCTCAATTCGCCCTCATACACTGGTAGGGAACTGGTGCGTATACAGGACGAATTATCTAAGTCCGCATGATCATTTCCCGTATTTTACGGGACAGACAAATTTTCCCGTATCATTTTACTCTCGGGGGGGGGGGGCGGTTGTTCCTATCGTCCCCTTTTGGGCGAAGTCTGACAGCTACGAATGGAGCGAAGGCAGAATAGGGTGGAATCAGGTGAATTCAAGGCGATGTGTCAGAGAAGCGACTTATTGTGTGGGTGCATGGAATGTATTCCCACTTAATTCTAACTAAGAAACATCACGCGTACCCATGATGGCATGACAAATCCTAGGTGCCATGGCAACAAGAAAATCGATATTGGCGCCTAAAATTACCTATGTGATTGCGAAATCATTGTCTCAGGATGACGCAAAATTTTTCGCTTTCATAATAATGAAAACCTTCCAACATGGGGGCCGAGGGGACATTATGACCATCGAAAAGTCGAAAAACATCATTTAAAACAGTTTTACCTGCAAAAATGGCTCCTAAGAAATTAGTCTAGCGTCAAATCTTTTTTTGCTGATTTGTCAAGCCCTGAACCATGATTGATCTCGTGGCACACCGATTGGGGGGAGGGCAGGGCCGTTTGGGCCCCCAAAAGACAACTCTGCCAGGTTACCTTTACGTGTTGGTCCCCGGTAACTAGAGCGGACTCCGACAAGTATACTCGAGGCTGAAGCCCTGGAAGCAGGGGTGTCTCAACAGCACCAGGAGTCCCCGGGCGAAGTGACGTTCAAGAGCCCAATCTGCATGCCGTTGAAAATTGTATCTCCAAATCTCATTATTACGAGGCCCTTTATTTAGGAGCCCCGGATTAGGCCGATGTATTAAGATGGCCCCCGTTTTGGAGTCACTGACGTAGGCGACGGTTTGTTTGGCCAGCAGCAACTCAACCTTGCACTCAACGGCAGTAGCCTTGCACTCAACGGCAGTAGCCTGCTGTATAGCTCCCTAGTGGTGTGGTGGTAAGATGCTCGTCTACCACCGCGACGGTTTGCATTCACAATCTTGAAGCGACCACCGATAGATGGCGCCTTCATTTCACCCCAACTGATTAATGGCAGTAAATTGCAATATAGCGATATGGTCAGACTTGGTGTTTGGTGAAGTGGTAACTTGCTATTCAGCGGTAGGTGGCCAGGAAATTTTTGACAGGGACTTTTAAAAAGTTCCGGGACTCGATATCATATTTTTTACGAGGGGACAGCAAAAACACTTTTGTTGGGGGAGGCCCCCCCCCCCATTATCTATGGCTCCATTAAGACAACTGACGTGATTTAATATTAAGCACCGTGCATGAATTTCCAACCCTCGCTATGTTTAACCCTCCGCCCCCAGGAAAGAGTTTCTCAAACTGTGCGATGCGACTCCTTGGGGTGCCGCCAGCCTTTGTCTGGTGCAACTTTTTTTTCCCAATTTTTCATCTATCTATGGTAGATATAAATATAAAACAAAATGTCCTCACTGACTGATTCATCATCGCTGAGCCGAAACCGCTGAAGCTATAAATTTCAAATTTGGTCAATAGTTTTGTTTCATCACGCAAACACTAACTAAGAAGGGGTTTTTCGAAATCCGACCCCTAAGTGGGGACAAAAAGAAGGGGGGTTCAAGGATAACATTGAGAAATCACGCCAAACCGAAACCGCTGAAGCTATAAATATGAAGTTTTGTCAGTTTATTTGTATTGTAATGTAGGGAGAGATCCACTGAGAAGGGATTTTTCAAAATTGCACCCCCCACCCCTAGTTCAAAGACCCTATGGAGCAATCATCACTGAGCGGAAATCGATAAAGCCATAAATATGAAACTTAGTATTACATTTTATAACGTAGATGCCACTAAGACGGAATTTCTGGAAGTTCATTCCCCCTTCCATGGGGTGTTCAAATGTTATATGGGAAGGGGGGGGGGAATCATCGCCGTGTAAGATAACCAAATCCACGCACGCGAACGAAGCCGCTGGTAACAGCTAGTTATAACTAAAATAGCGCATTTTGTCGACTAATGGCAATGTTACGTATTTTACGGTATTTAACATCCAAGTTCAACTGATTTTTTTTTCTAAATGAAATATGGTCATCTAGTCATTTGAATGAGTCATGAATTGGGCGAGGGGAGCCGCGGGTGACAAAAGTTTCAGAACCACTGCCCTAGTTCTTTTCCCACTAGCTCTTTTCAAATAAGGACACAATAAACAAAAAAAGACGTGTAGACCAGCACTATGTACATATAATAGTTCAGTACCAAATGTCGTTTATAGAAAGGCCAACACCCCCTCCTTTAGGGGGTGTTGGAAAAGCACCCTGCGTAATTTTTCATCTCGGCAGTACCAGAAGGGCCGCCTTTGTGCTCGAATTCGAGGCTGAAAGAACGCTTAGCAAAAAAATGTGTCTTCGTTCAATCGCAGTGGCTGGACATTCGACCCTTTCAGAATGACCCTCCTCCCTTTTGAGTGACGTCCTGGGGTTTTGCAAGACTGATTTGAAATACCTATTTTTGAGCAATAATTGTAGGGCAGGGCTTCCTACATCTTGGAGCAGGCGCGGCGGATCTATAACGATGTGTTGGGAATGAGTGATTCATTGTTTAGGTTCGTTGAATCGTTCCGTATTTTATGGGGCACATAAATTTTCTCCATTTTTGGCTCTTGGGAGGGGCGGTTGTTCCTCTGGACCGCACATGATCCGAGGCAGACATCTTCGGTTGCTAATAAAGTCTAGGTAGATAGTTTCAGCTACGACAGGAGCCGAGGCAGATTCCATCAGCGGCAAATAAAGTCGAGGCGATATCTCTAGCTACAAATGAAGCGGACATCGCCAGCAGTGAATGAAGCGGACATCGCCAGCAGTGAATGAAGCGGACATCGCCAGCAGTGAATGAAGCGGACATCGCCAGCAGTGAATGAAGCGGACATCGCCAGCAGTGAATGAAGCGGAGGCAGGCATCTTTAACTGGGAATGTAGTGGAGGCAGACACCACTATACGAGGCCCTTTATTAGATTCGTTGAATCGTCCCGTAATTTGAGGGGCAGATAAATTCCCCCCCCCCCGATTTTTTTGGCTCTTGGGAGGGGTGATTGCTTCCCCCCCCCCCTCTGAGTCTGGGAGCGTCCCCTTTCGCCAGAGCTTTTTTTTCTAGTAAATTTACTGTATAAAAAAATTAAATGAGATGGATTTTCCTGAACCCTGGGTTAGATCTCAGAAAAACTTATCCCTTGTGTAGGCATTGCCCCCCCCCCCCACCCATGATGACAAGGGTGACAGGGCTCCTACCTAAAGGACCCGGGACAATTCTTATTTTTTTTGTGCATAGCTCGAGTCTGCGTTGGAGGGGTTTCAGAATGAAATTTGCGCCCTGCACACGAGACCCGCCTGCCCTTCCCCCTAGTTGCGGCCTATTGCTGAAGTCAGTGTTTTTCCGCCAAATTGGCGTGACTTCAACTCATGAAAGTTTGTCCGCGGAAGGGAACCCGTCGCGACCTGTTACCAGTGTCGTCTTAAGGCATGGGGCCCACCCGTGCACGGCCCGGGGCCTCCAGAGGAGGAGGCCTCACAAAAAGGAGATGGTTGGAATTCTCGAGAATTTGCTTAGTAGGGTCTCGGAAATCACTTGGTCCGGGGCCCATGATGCTCGAGACAGCCCTGCCTTTTCGTCATAAGTTCGGGCCCTGGCAAACACGACTTTTTGGAACCCTTTGTATATATAGCATTCTTTGAGACAGGTGCATGCAAGGGTCGAGAGCAGATGCCGGTTTCGGCATATGAATAGGCCTCCTAAAATTTGTAGGGGCCCTGGGCACGTGCCCCCGTTTGACATTGGAACCTGTTCCAAAGTCGGGGACACTCTCCCGGTCGTAAAGTTCATATTTACTTCAAGTTGGATCGACAGAAAGAAATTGCAAAATGAGCGGTTTCCGCTCCGATGATTCTATACACCCGTATTACGTATTTCGCACGATGCACGGACACGTGGCCCTGGAGTACTGGGTTCATTTTGACCCTAATTATTACACTATGAATACATAGCGAGACAATCTGAGAGAAAGTTGTTGGCCGATTTCTATTGCCGCATGGCTGGCGGGCTGCACATTTAGCCAAGGGATCGCCATATCCTCCAAATGGCGCTTGTTAACGGGCGTTGTATGTGATACTCACATGTAATGTACATTAACCGTTTAGTTCATTGAATGATATTGTAATGTTTTTTATTAATAATTTCAAAAAATGATTAAAAATTTTAAAATTTAATTTTGAGTGTGAATATTCTCTCGGTGTGTATATATGATCTTACTGAGCTTCAGCTGTTGACTCTCTTCGACACTAGATGACGCTACAAAAATGAGCAGTATAGTGCACACGTCGCGTAATAGGGAGCTTCAGAGCAGTGTGTACTGGGGGTCGCGGCCCAGCGCCAAAGCCGCTTGAAAGCTTTGCCCAGCGCTGACATCAGTCTAACAGGGTCATGAGTGATTCATTTTTTCCCATTTGTCGTGCGCAAATGACCGGGCCTCACACTCTTAAATAGAAACAATCTCTAGCCGCCACGGGTTTTCAAAGGTTGCTAAGGGGCCGTTCAAGTATTACGTCATCAACCACCCTTTATGAAAATATGAGTTAGGATTCAGAGGGGCAGAGCTAATGACGAAATTTTGCTGACAAAGGAGGGGGGGAGAGGGGGTCAGCGTTTTGCTGACAGGGGGGGGGGGTCAAAAAAGGCTAAAAATTTGCTTACGTAATACTTGAACGGCCCCTAACCAATCATTTATAGAGGAGGTAATGTATAATTTATACTTTATTATTTTTGTATCTAAGATGGGATTTATTTTAAATTTTTTTTTAACATTTAAAAACTGTTGCAATTAGAATCGGAAGGAAATGAAGGAGTTTTAAACAAAAGCATAAAATCAATTAAACCTACCTGCTAAAAGTAATTGAGAATATTCTCCTGTAAATGGTTTTTGAGCGAATTCAATTTGCACATAAACCTTCCAGTGCATGGGGAAAATATGCGTTATTATTAGCTGATTGTTCCCTCGAAGTTAGATATTCAAGTGTCAATTGAATTAAGAATGCACCCGTTTGTCTTATCATGAAGAAATGAAGCATCTTAACTTCTCATTTCTAAGAACAGTTTAACCTCGTTTAAGTTTTGAAAAGTTTCTCCTTTTTTGCTGTTAATGACAAAACAATCAACGAATTTTTGTGCAATAAGGTGGGCCCCCCCCCCTCGAAATTGCCCTCCAAGTCTTGAAGGAATTGCGGCAATACACTGTCTGTGTCTGATCCGTATGAAGTTCAAAATAATCTTCATGGGCTTTACAGAGAGAAAATGCAACTTATTTCCATCAAAGGACCTGCCGATAAATGACGCAATGGAAAGATTGCAGTTTAAAAATGTCTAAATACATTTCCTTCAATTTCACTGCTGGTCTTGCGGCAAAATTTCCATTTTTCTCAGCTGTTGCTTACGTACCACCTGTTCTCTCTGCTAAGAGTTTGTTCATAAGAGGTCGTTGCTCTTCCGAAGTGAGTGCATAATTTGATACAGTTTGTCCCGGTGTCTTCCCTCGTTGTGGTTTCGTGAATTGAAAACATTTCTAAAAATTATTCAATCATGTTCGTATTGGCCCAAGAAAGTCATTTGAGCCAGGTCTACAACGATGCAATTATTCAATCATTACACTTCGCTCATCATAATTCAAGAAATATATAGCAGATGGCAGCACTATAATAACAAGCATTACACAGAAGCATCAGGTTCATTACACGCACACGCAAATTTGTTAGGAGTTCCGCGGAGGAATATGGACGAGGTGTGTGTGTGGTTTAGTAGTAGTCATTTGAGCCACGTCTGAACAGCGGAAATTTGGCGAGAAGAAATGTAAAGCAATGTGCATTTGAGAATATTGCTTGCAACTGGTCACTCAAATTATCAGCTATTGCTGTTATTCTTTCGATCCCAATATGCCTCTATACAAAAATATCACGATGAAAATGTTTGCGCATATTTAAGACTGACATTTTCTGCAGCATTTATCATCCATTCCTTAACCAAAGAACCGTCGTTGAAAGTCTTGGAGTTTTTTGGCAAATTTGTAGCTGATGTAGATGGCTCTCATTGCCGTTTTTGAGACCAATTCTTCACCTTTTTTTATTAACAAAATTATAAGAATTTTTATTGAAATAGAAATGTTTGGATCTTGTTGGGACGTCGCAGGCCGTCGCTGTCACCCTGCTCTGCATCGATACTGTGAAACCTATTCATGAACCCTCAGAGTCCTAGACCAATACCTTCTATGGCACGAAGCTCGTGACGTCACTGAAGTCGCCCATTTCACGTATTTTATCGTAGTGGCTACAGGTGAAATGGACGACTTCAGTCAGGCCCGTCATTTGGGGGAGGGCCGTTGCCCCCCCCCCTACTTTTGAAAATACATTAAAAATGGTATATATATGTACACATATATGTATATAATTATAAATACATTGAGTACATGTTCTTTGCCCCCCTCCCCCGGAAAAAGTTGAAATGACGGCCCTGACTTCAGCGACGTCGACGCTCCGCGCGGAGACTTTAGGCAACACCTCCTGTAGCAGACTCGCACCCGGCCTTTCCTTTTTTCCTTCAGTATATTTGGTCCTAGTCCCTTCTTCAAACATTATTCTACCTCTATTAAGCACTCGCCTCTCCAAAAAAAAACCGGTTTTTTGAGGGGTTTTAACTGTTTTTTACTGAAGTGTGGTTTGTTTCCCCCGATCTGTCAAGTCACGATAAATCACGTCCAGTCGATGAGAAGGAAGTTCCGCCCTTGAAATTTTGTTGTAACTTTGAACGTCGATCCATCACGAAAGCCGATGACAGAAGAGATACCGCAAAATTAATTCAAGAAAAGCAATAAAAGGTCAGTTTGTTTGAAAACTAGTTATTTTTCAAACGATATTTGCATTTTCGGTTGATTTTAACGGAGCGGCGGAACGTGTTTAACGAGGTTTCGAGGAATAAAATTAAACTCGTTGGAATTAACGCAGGAAGTGACGGCCATCAATTATTACAGGCGCCCAATCAATAAAGGTACTTAATAGCTTTGCTCTTTTTCATGTAATTAAAGAAAATGCCCGTCATCGTAATTAGAGCTTGGAGACGTGTGTGCTCTAATCCCCCCCCCCCCCACACACGAATAAAGTGCGATATAATGACGAACAATCTTTTTAATCCACGAAATATCATGTGTGGAATTTTGTCATTCGCGTGACCGTTATTCCAATGGCCATTTTAGGAGGGAAGCGATGGATGGATCTCGAGGGATTTCTATTTCAACCTCTAGTGAATCGAATACCGTACGTCCGTCCACCCTTTGTGTGCACGGACTGAATATCGATCGGTAGGCCTATCGTTATTGTTTTATTATACAGCTGCATAGTTCTGTTTTTAGTGCCAAATACCTCCCAGTTTTTTCTCCTTGTTAAGAATCTGAACACATTCCAAAAGTATCGACACCATGATAAGTACTACGCAGTGACGGATTAATGTCGGTCGAGGCCTCGGGCGCAAAAAGAAAATATTGGGCCCCTTAAATTAGAAAAAAAAGTGAAGTTTTGGTTTTTCGGGGCCCCGGGCACACGCCGTTAAATCCGCCTCTGGTACTACGTAGAATATCCTTTTCAAATATGGCGTGTTCCTTACTTTATTTTTAGTGAAATATGTACTTGAATCATTCGCTGAGAATAAAAACTTTAGCCAACTAGTGGCTAAAGTTTTTATTCTCAGCGAATGATTCAAGTACATATTTCATATATACTCAATCACTAGTAGTCCAAAGACTCGTGAAAGGCGCTAATCCACCTTAAAGATTTTTGTCTCTATGGATCGAGCTGTTCAGACTTCATAACATTTTTAAATATTCTTCTTCGCCATTTTCTTTCCACTGGCCTAAGAGAGAAGAAAACACTACGAGCATATGTAAAGAAGGACAATGAAGGAAGACAAGCTGGTGACAACGACCCCCCCTCTCTCACTCAATCTGTGAGGAAGGGAAAGGAAATCGTCCACACAAACTCGCCCCAGGCCATTCAAGGGGTGTTTCTTCTTTTCCCTCGCGTAAATACGATTCCTGCATACACATCCTCTCCACCCCCATCGCTTTTTTTTTGGACTGCAAAATTTTTGTTGTGAATTGCTGCTACTATTCTTTTTTGCATCTCGTAAAAAGAAAGAGGGGTTATATAAAAACAATGAAGAGATCCCTGCTTATATGGACACCCGATACCACTGAGGAAAGAATTATGCTGGAAATGTCGGACCGTCCTAATTCAACCCCCCAAAATGGCAGCATCGAGGGGGCCAGCCTGCTGCAGGAGGGCTTTAATGCCGATCTCCACTCTGAGGAATGGATAACCAGCGACACAGAAGTGGAAACACAAAACAGTGCCGATTGTAGTTTTCTCGCAACCCCAAAAAACAAGGGACAAATATCGACTCCCTGGCCTAAACGTGTCAAGCGAAAGGCCATAACGTTAAAAAAAAAGAAAACAAACAAACTTGCGTCCCCTCCCCCTGATAAAGAGGACACTGAACAGTCAGCATGTGGGGGCGCACTCAGGCCGGTGCTCACACCCTCTAAACGCAAGTGTAAGGTGACAAAATTCCTAAAAAAAGAGCATCTTGAGGTAAAAGCGGCACAGCAACTGTGGACTCTACTAACCTCCCCAAGGAAAGGGGGTAAGAAAGAGCGCCCTTTGGTACCGAAAGGGAGGCAACACGAGGCATTCAACCTCCTGCGAGAAATTATAGATCAAGCCAGGATTAGCCACGCCCCCAACGCTGCAATCGATACATTCAGGACGGCAGACGGGCAAATATTTCCCACGGATGACCCGAATGGGAGCAAATTACTACAGTTGTATTTGGCGAATGAAATTGACCCACTGGCCTACGATATGCCCCAAGATGAGTCGGATAATCACAACCTTCAGTGGACACAGCCACCAGCAAGTAGAGGGGGGCACCACAGATTCAACGATTTGGAAGGGTCGAAACCGGGAGAAGAGGAACCCGCGGGAAATAAAATACAAAAAACTTATACATCAGTAGGGACACAAACAGAGGAGGAATCCAGCCCGACAGCGTGCAACGAGAGTACTAAGACACAGGATCCAGTGACGGGATCGGGAGCGTCAAGCGTACAGGCAGAAGTTGCGGAGCAGAAAGTTCATTCGGAAGTACCCACCTCAATCAGTGAGGATCTCACGGCTGGAGAAACAGAAGTGGGAAAGAACGTACCCCAGAGTATCACACAAAAGAGCTGCCAGGAGAGACTATTGGCGATGGCAGGATACCCCTGGAAAAGGTGGCGAGCACAACATCCCCATATTGAAACGCATCCAGGTGTTCCGCGGAATCAAGACATTGGAGCAAATAAGAGCGTATTAACTTCAGGGCCCACAGCAACGCACCAAAAGATGCCACAACTAATGACCACTAATTCCCATGGACAGGAGAAGAGTGACAACCACGGCCAACACAAACCTGTCCACAACTTGCAAGAAACTGAACAAGTCAAGTCAAATGATAAGATCCGGATCAACAGTGGCTTCTATGGAGAAAGACTACAAATAGCAATCCACAATCATCTCGCCCCTTCAACAAGTAGCAATGCCACATACAATCTCAACAAAAGAACGGTAAGCAGACCCCAAGCTAAAGATGGTAAAGGAAGAGAAGGAGCAGGGATCGGAAAAGTAGTGGCAGGGGGAATAGAAAACAATATGAAAAAAAGAACCGCAACAGACAACACCAAATGCAAGAGAGTTGAGACAAGGATAAACAGAGGCAACGGAGAGGAAAGCAGCCTTGCCAATCCCAACAAGAACTTAAGGGAGGCGTGGAGGAATACTGGCTCACGCCAGCTGTACTCACAGGCTTTGCTGCGCAATACGGTGCACACAGTTTTGATCTACCCTCGCCTGGAAGGGGAAGATACGAATATTCCATACTTATTAGAAGATCACTTCAGCTCCTGTGAAAATGAGATCAAAATCAAAGCCATCAGAAAAATATCCCGAGGCTTTGCTGTTGACTGTTTCAGTGAGGGGGATAGTGAGACCATTCGACAAGCGATACTTAACGTTGAGCACCTGAGAGAAACCCTAGATACAAAGCTTCCAGGCAAAGCAAGACACCATATTATGGTGAGGGAAGTTAGACGTACATCGACCTCAGAGAAGGTGGCAAAGTTACTAGCTAAAGCCTTCTCCACCCCCGAAGACGCGGTTATCTTCAAGACCTCCCTACGCTCTAAGAACCCAGACACCGGACACCTGGTATTTCAGGTACCAATAAGTAAAAAAAGTGTTGAAGCCTTGCGTAGGGGACATCTACTCTTGGGCTTCTTGGACTATAGGATATCGGAATTCAAGGTCACCAATCGTTGTTTTAAGTGCCAAGCATTCGGGCACAAAGCAGCAGACTGCAGATCAGGCGATCCATTCTGCGCTAAATGCGCAGACAGACACAATACCCGGGACTGCCAGATGAACAAACTGCACTGCATAAACTGTCTGTGGTCAAACCAGGCAAAGGGCACCCGATTCAGGTCAGATCATATGGCTTCAAGTCTGAACTGCCCCTGCTTCAAAGCATATAACGGGGCGCAGCGCAGTGCAGCACAGGTCGAGAGACACTCAAACCAATAATCAAACGTCATTAAAGACAGGAAAAGAGAAGAGCATCGGTGACTAACTTGGTATGTCTAAACTATCAACCAATAAACTGCTTCCTTCTCACGTGGGAGTAAATCCATCACCCGACAGCAAAGTCAGAATTTTACAGATTAACATGGACCATGCTCGGAAAGCCACAAACCAACTGATGCAAACAGTGGCAGAACTCCGGGTGGACATAATCCTCGTTCAAGAGCCATGGGTTGCAAACGGGAAATTAAAGGGGATCCCGATGGCCTGGCAAAAATGGTCCTCTGCTAACCTAAAGGCTGCCATATTTATTCCAAATCCAAATATTAGAGGAGCAACGCTGGCGGTGCACGACCACACGGTTGCAATAAAAATCGGCCTGATGGGGAAAGAGCATATCCTCATCAGCAGCTACTGCTCTCCAATTCAAGACATCACGCCAGCATTGGAGGAAATTTCAACAATATATAGAAAAGCAGGCTCTACACCTACGCATACTGCAATGGACCTGAACGGTAAAAATAGTTATTGGAACTATAAACGGGAGGACGATAGGGGACAGGCCATCTTGGATATGGTCATAGAGCGAGATCTGTATATCCTCAACGGGGATAACATCAGACCGACATATCAGCTCGGGGACTCAGAAGGATGGCCAGACCTCTCACTAACGAATACGAGACAGGAAAGCCCAACTAACTGGCAGGTAGGGGAAGAGGTCACACAGAGCAGCCACAAGTATCTCCACTGGTGGCTCAATGACGCCCCTCTGGTGGAACACAGAGTAAAGTTTAGTTCCTCCCAGAGAAGACTGAAAATATTTGCTAACAAGTTCGGGAAGCAAGCCACAGACTGGCTAGATAAAATATCAAATTGCAACAACATCGAACAACTTGAGCATACCACCACCTCTCTCATGCAGACGTTGAAGTTAATTGGCGAAAGAACACTCCAATCCCAACACAGACTGGCTAATAGAGAGGTGAGGTGGTGGTCATCTAAGCTGGCAGAAGAGAGAAGAAAACTAAGGGCCCTGCACAAAAGATGGGAGAAATCAGCCGATGCGAACAAGGCAGAAGCCCTAACCAAATATAAGAAGCAGAAGGCCATTTACACCAAACAAATGACAGCAGCAAAAACGGACGCATGGCGCGCATTCTGTCATAGTGCAGTCAACCCATTTGGCGCTGTCTACAAGGCTACGGTGAGAAAGTCCACGCTCCCCCCACAAGTGCTACTCCTAGGTGATGGGAAGAAAACGATCCTCGAAGCAGTAGAGGCCCAACTACACACACTATACCCAATAGATGAGAGCGCAGATCTGGCTGAATATATATCTAACGAAGATGAAAATGTTTCTCACATCGCAACCAATGTCAATCCGGAACCTAGCATTACTAAAAACGAAATCGAGAGAGCACTAGCGAGAACAGGCAGGAAAAAGTCGCCAGGGCCTGACAAAATAACGATCCCCATGCTGACCATTATACACGAAAAATTTCCAGATATCCTCGATGCCCTATACAATAAATGCCTCGGACTGAATTCAGTGCCTGCGGCTTTTAAAACGGGACAAGTGTTAATGTTCCTTAAGAATGGCAGATCCCCCGACAACTTGGACTCGTTCCGGCCCATCACATTGCTGCCACACATGGGCAAGATTCTGGAGCGAATTCTAGTGCAACGTCTCACTTATCACCTCGACAAAGTGAATTTTTTTCACCAGCACCAATATGGCTTTCGCATGGGCCGCTCCACAGAAGAGGCACTCTGTGACCTGCTGGACGCCATCGATGGGGCAAAAAGAAGCAACCGCTATGTCGCACTTGTGTCCCTGGACATAAAAGGAGCATTTAATTCACTGAGATTCCCCATTCTCCGAAAGCTCCTAAAATCAATTCCGGCGCCACGTGAAATAACAGCAACTCTGGAGAATCTCCTGTTGGACAGAGTTATAGGCATGGAGACACAAGGACAGTTCGTCTCTCATCACCAGACCAGAGGCTGCCCGCAGGGATCATGCTCGGGCCCCATGCTATGGAACCTGGTGGCAGATCAACTGCTCAAACGCAATTGGCCGGAAGGAGTGAGAATACAAGCGTATGCAGATGACGTCCTCCTCCTTTTATCGGCCCCGAAAATTAATGGCGTGACGGCTAGAGGGGCGACTGCGATGAAGATAGTCAGTGATTGGTTAACAGAGTACGACTTGGAAATTGCTGCAGACAAGTGCCGGTACATTTGGTTTAGTGAGAAATCCCGTCCCACTATCAAACTGAATGGGGAGCCAATTAGACATTCTGCTACCCTCAAGTGTCTAGGTCTAACCATAGATGGCAAACTAAATTTTTTAGCACACATGAAGGAGCAAAAGGCAAAGGCAATGAGGACCCTACAGCGAATGCGGAATGCAGCGGGACCGCAGTGGGGCCTCAAAACAAAATACCGAAGGATTCTCTATACCCAAGTTGCGGTTAAGATAATTACATATGGAGCAGCCGCATGGGGGTCCTCTATGACGGTTAGAACGCAGCGCATGCTGAATTCCGCACAAAGAGGATTTCTCCTGTACATGACTAGATGTTACCGCACGACGTCTACCATGGCAATGCAGGTGCTGGCAGGTACTCCTCCGTTGGCCTTGATCACGCAATTCCTTGCAAAATCCGCCAGACTCACCAGGCTGGGAAGAAACATCACGTCAGCAGGAATACACCTTGACTCAACCAATTATGAAAGAAATGCGATAGGATGGACCCAACACCCTGCCAGTGAGCCCATCGATGCCCAGATAACAACCGATGAGCAACTCGTGGACCCCAAATGCAAAGCAATCTACACAGACGGCTCCCAAACAGCGGACGGGACGGCAGCAGCCCTTATATGGCTGACTGATGGAATCACTACCAATCAATGGGCCGCGAGGCTGCAGGACGGTTGCAGTGTCTTCCAAGCGGAGCTGTGGGCCCTCAAAATGGCTACAGAGCAAGCCATAAAAACAGAGGAAAGAATAAGGATTTTCACGGATAGCAGAGCTAGCCTGGAAGCAATAAGAGACCCGCTCACACGACACCACAATGCCAGACAGATCCGCAACTACCTGACCACCAACAGAAATGTCAGTCTGCACTGGGTGCGAGGTCATTCTGGTATCCATGGCAACGAGTTGGTGGATAAGCTCGCCAAGAAAACCACCAAATCTGCTCAGAGCGCAATGTTAATTAAGCTTCCCCCTTCCCATGCCAAAAGACTTCTGAAAAGTCACTTATTAAAAATGTGGCAGGAGGACTGGGACGAACCTGAACACCCAGGCAGACTGATTCACGATATCCTACCTCGAGTCGGATGGAGGGCTGTGGGATGGTCCCGAGAGAAAGCCATTTTCTTTACTGGTCATGGACCATTCCCCAGCTACCTCGAGAGATTCAAAATATCTAACAACAACAAATGTATGTGTGGAGAAGTCGGCACACCACTCCACTATGCCACCAGCTGCCCTTACACAAAAGTCTTCCACCTGATCAAACCAAGGCAGGAGCTGGTGAAGGAGTGGTTTAGGAGGATGAGCCGGCTCGAAAAAGAATCACGAACTCTTGAGAATCTCGTGCGCTATCTCGAAAAAGAGGGCATTGAAAAACTCCACAGGAGGAGAATAGACATAGGCAACCACACAACTAGACCAGATCAGCCTACGAGAAGATCCAGCAGACTAGCAGCACAGGCAGCAACACGGCGCCATTGAACAATAAGTTAGCGACCAAGTCACGGCCCAAGAGACCCCCGGGACAAACTGTGATCAGGGCTATGAATGGTTGTGCATAAAAAAAAAAAAAAAAATGAAAAATGTCGGTTTACATAGCGGCGTGAAATCTTTATGTATATAATGTATATATCATGTAAATATTTTTCTTTTGTCTTGCTTTGTAAATATTTTTTCATAAACAATAAAAAACCCGCATTAGCCCCCCCGAAAGGGATTCGGCAGTAAATTGTCCCTAGACGATTTGCCGGGGCTATTGTCGGCGAATTGAATTGAGCCAACTAGTGGCCTGGCCAGAGGTGCTGGGCATTTTGGAGAGTGGGGGCCACTTCATTGGCCCTTCGCGTCGCGGGCCACTTGAGTGATCTGGAATGTGCCGCGAGTACCTTAAGTGATCTGGGATGTGCTTTATCCCCCTTGCACGAGCTAGAAATGTGCCGCGAGTCCATTTGGTGATCTGAGAATGTGTTACGAGACTCCCTTAACCACTTTACGTACAAGCTTTTGGCAAGAAATTTGGATCGTCTCTATTTGACGAATTGGCGATAAATCTGGTAACCTTCTCCTAACCCCTAATCGCACGTTAGAAAAAGAAATAAGGGGAAGGAAAAATATAAAACGAAAAAGTATAATAGAGATAAGGTAGATAAAACAGAATTCAAGAGTCCTCTTTCACCCTCACTCTACGTTTCCTCTTTCGCTCTTACATGTATATAGTAAAAAGATACATTATATGTGTAAAAAAAAATCATTAACAGAAGTGTAGACAGAGAAAGAAAGGGAAAGAAAGTAACTTCCGCGTAGAGATAGGGTTACTAAATGAAGCTTCGCGGGCGCGGTAGCCCATGTTGATAAAATATTCGCCTAAAGTATCAAAGGAGGTTTAGATGTGTCGCGAGTTCGATACCCGGTTCGTCTTTGTCAGAAAAATTTCCTGACACAAGGGTACAACAAAAATGGCGACGTGGCACGTGACCGCAGAACAAATTGTTACCGCAGGGAGTCCCCCATCGAGGGGCTAGGACACCAACCTCTGGATGAGTATAAAAGCAAGCCTGCCGTTCGGAATCGGCAGTAAATTGTAGGTCCCGGTCTAATTAGCCCTCGAGTGCAGAAAATGATCGCGGTGCGACAAAAAATGATCAAATGACAAAGCTTCGCGATGTTGAAAAAATAGAAAAGAAAACAGAACTTGTTTGAATTCGTTCCACTGGTGTTTGGACGCAATATTACGCCCGTGGTCACAAAGAGGTGAAGTGATCTGGAAATGTGCTTGTATGGTCTGCGTGTTAAAATTCGTAGTGGCACGCGTCGCTTCAATAATCGTGATTGTGGCACGGCCTGGCCACCCCAGGTCTCATCTTCTTATTCCCCCACTCAGGCAGGGCGGGGAGAGAGTGTCATCATTAAGACGTAAAATTACATTATAAATGCAAAATTGTTTTTCAGTTGCATATGAATCGGAATTGACTGGCGCGAATCGCGCTCAGAATTTTTGGAAGTAGTTTTCATTTTCCAAAATTGATTCCGCACAACGATCACGAGTTTCGATTGCGGATCCTCGAAATATTAGCCCGCAGATTCCCTACGAGTTCACGGAAATAGTCGCAAAGTTAAGTGTTGGCTGACGCTCTACTTCGTCAGCTTTTGCCAAGTTGGCAACGGAGGTATCAGGGGCAACACGTACTTCCTCCAGATTTATTTAGTTTTCGTCTCGAGTGTGTGTGTGTTTTTCTAACCTCTTGCGCGATGGGATAAGTTTGTGGATGTCTTCGCTGCCCTGGATTTCATTGCTCGTGATTAATGGACCACCATCACGATGACACTTACTCCGTCAAAATGAGCCACCTCAAAGATTCCACGGTGCATACCTGAGTGAGTTATTTTAATTCGCCAACCTCAATGAAGCAGGGCCGTCTTAGCCTTCTAAGCGGCAATGACGACACATCTAGCCTCCATAAAAGCCTCTTATTTTAGCATTGACAGGCCCGGATATTTTGTAAAAAGGATTTCTCAATGGAAAACCTACACCCCTTAGTTTACGTCTGCTGAAATCAGGCTAAAGCCTACTTCATTGAAAAAGATATGGCTCTTTGAAGAAGGGTTTAGTGATTTCTAATTCCTGCTTAAAGCAGTGTTTCTCAAAGTGTGCATCGCGGCTTCTAGGAGCGTCGCGACGAGCTGGAGGTATTGATTTGTTTCTCTATTTATGCTTTGAAGTGGTTAAATACAAATTCAAATCCACAACCAGCAAATGCCCAACGAGGTGGTTGAGAAATAGATGCCCGTAACAAATATGGATTCCATATATTATGGGGGATTTTTTTTATAAATGAAAATATCTACTATAAGCCAAGGGTGCTCAACCTTTTGGGGAAGTGGGCGGGCGGGGGGGGGGGAGACAATTTTACTGGTTTGAAAACGCGTCGTGAGCCACTTGCGTGCTCTGTGAATGTGCCGTGAGTCACCGAAGTGGTCTAGACATGGGCTGTATAAGTGATCTTTTAAATGTACCGCCGGTCTCTCAAGTGGTTCGCGGCGCATTCCTTGATAACTTGATTAACGTGGAATTGCACCGCGGGTTACTTAAATGATCTGTAAATGTGCCATTCTTGGTTTTCCGAGGTGCCACAATCATAGGCGGGATTGACTTGGAAGCTGGGGGGGGGGCAAGGTCATTATTGCTGGGGGGCACGATGATGTCAGCTCATATATACATTAGATCAGTCGACTCCACCTTTGACGCTGGAGGGGGGGGGGGCATTCCCCCCACGTCCCGTATCTCCACCCATGGCCACAATGTGGTTTTCGCGGGATTTGGGAAATGTGCCGTCGACTGCTTAAGTTATCACATAAGTGCCAAAACTTCCGATTTTTCAGCTTTATTAAAATCTTCCGGTCGGAGAAATCTACCGATTTTTTATATCTTCATAGAAAAATCCCTGAAAGTCCTAAAACTGAGCTTTGTTTGAATGGAAAATCCCTAAAGAACGTTCTTTCAGTCCTTGCAATTTCAGGCTAGCCCTGTTTTCTCAGGAAAAATATGGGGAATCGGAATTTCAAGTAAGAAAAATTGTCGTAGTTCAAGTAAGGAATTGTCGCCAAATATGATTAAAGCAAGCAAAGTGGGTAATTATTGCTAAAAAAAATCAGGACAGGAGGGAAAAATGCGTCACGGAAAAACGATTTATTTCCGGTCACCCATTGCAATTTCAAAAGTCCCCGGTTTTCCCCCTTTTATTTGTTTTCGTTGATGCGGAATGTGTCATCACGGGATAAACTGCAGATTTTTCAAGTCCGTGAATTGGCACCTATGTGATCAGATATTGTAGGCACTTAAGTGTCCCGCTGCACATTCCCAGATAACTCAAGTGATCTGGAGCATCGCCACAAACCAGTTAAGTGATGTGAGACTGCACCACGGGTTACTAAAGTGATCTAATAATGTGCTACTTAGTTCGTTTTTACAAATTTAGGTTTGGTGTAGCGGGCCACCTTAGATTGTTCCTACGGCCACATTTGGCCTACGGATCACGGGTTAAGCATGTAGGTACGAAACAATTCTGGGGCGTTGTAGATGAATCTCACACACACACGAATCGGGCAAGGGAGTCGCGGTCGACAAAGGTTTGGGGACCACTGGGTTAAGAGCATTATAGGCCCCCCCTCTCCCCAGAAAAGCGATTTTTCTGAGGCCTCTTGCGTGATTATAACGTTGTGCTTTCCGATTTACATGATTTACACTCGAAACTTTTTACCAGATCAAATTTTCACGAGGCCCGGTTGAGCCTATGCGTTAAGACAGACAGCACTGCAATGAAGGAAGTGACACCTTCGGAAAGTTCTTTTTAACGGTGGATGAAAACAACTGTTTTATGCAAATTAATTCACGTTTCTCCGCCGTAAATGAGGTCGGGCGCGTTCTTCTTCGCTTCCCGCAGTATATTTACATCTGTTTGCTCAGGCCGCTTCAAAGATAGTCCGATCACGTGATCGAAATGTCCATCCACTTAGTGAGTGCGATAATAAGCCGCATTGTGTGGCCGGAAGGCCGCCGAGCTCGGCATCCAACTTCAGCCGGTCGACCTTCGAAGCCCCTCACACGTGTTGCGCTTTGATTCAGTTAATGAAGTTTCGAAGTACGTTTGGCAGAGGTCTCCACGTTCTGACCTCATGGCTTTAGCACTATTTTCGTATTCAATAGACGGTGTTTACACTCTTAAGTAGTATTTGTAGGAAGTGGAAAAAATTGTCAGAATTGACCAATACAATGGCCATTAAAAAAAATCAGAAGGTGAGATTGTTGTTTGAGTTCCGGAGAGAGAAGGTAAAACAAAATTATGCTCATCTGATGCACACGTTGGCTGATGCAATTCTTCTTCGAAAGTGTTTACGAAATTCCCGCTGTAATTTCCGTTCTATTCATATAAAAGGTGTTTACTCTTTTTGTACAGTCGGCCCCCGATTAATCGGATATCAACGATCCCAGCACGCATTAACCGATTATGCGGGGAACAATTCAATTGCATCTTTACAAGCGTTGGTATAGTTTGTACATCGAAAACATGACGGAAAGGATCAATATCAATGAAGCTTCTCGAATAAATCCTACATCAAAAATGAAAATTCTATTTAAATACCTAAGATTTAATTTTTCATTACGAAAGTATAGCGCCCTCTACTGGCTCAACAGAGAACAAAAATAAAATTAAATGTACGTAGTGAAGACAACTTGAATACTTGGGGACCAGTACCTACAACCAAAATGTCTTAGTTTTTCTTTAAATCTTAGTCACATATTTTCTATCAATTCCAAATGTTTACATTCAATAAAACATTATGTCCATAGTGGTTGATATGCATTAACGGTTGACGTGTAAAGCGTAATATTCGATTAAGCG
Source organism: Pholcus phalangioides (assembly GCF_987345545.1). Classification (NCBI taxonomy): domain Eukaryota; kingdom Metazoa; phylum Arthropoda; class Arachnida; order Araneae; family Pholcidae; genus Pholcus; species Pholcus phalangioides. Next base: position 116,694,563 of record NW_028301608.1, on the reverse strand, counting down.
GGGGAAAGAGACGCTGAAATTATTATATTCAGCGAAGAAATTATCATTCAGCGGAGAACTTTATTAACATCGTGTCTGTAGGAGAGATTTTTTTCGCCGGAGGGATTTTATCCGTTTAAGCGGGATCGACCCATGGGTCTTGGGATCCCCCATAGATAGTAAGATAGTTACTCCAAAAATTGTAGTAATATGTAAATTGGTAGCCAAGTACTTCTAGCCAGATGGAGCGAGCCACAGAAGAATCTGTTGACCCTGGGGTCCATGATGCTGTAAAGACGGCACTGGATGCCCTACGCTTTTTTTCCTCTTGGGTCTCGTACAGCAATAAAAGTTAATGTTTTTTTTATATGGATTCTAGTAAATACTTGAGAAAATCAGGAGGGGCCGTTCGGGCAGGGCCGTGTTTAACTCACTGATCCTGCCTGAAGTGCATGGGAGGCCTCTACCTTACTGAGATTAGGTACTATATATGTGCAGGGGCGTACGCAGGATCGGCCTTTGTGAGATGTACAAAAATTTTCTTCCCGAGAAATTTTGAGTTGCCACCCTTCAAAAAGCATTTGAATTAACAGAAATTGGTTGATGCAGCACAAAAAGGGTATTTTCTTTCTATATTTCAATTTTTTCACCGAAATGTTAAATTTTCTTTCTAGTTCTTGGTCGGCTTGGGGGAGGGAAAGCACGGGATCCCTGAGCACCCCCCCCCCCACATCCTGCGTACGACTCTGTACATATGATTTATCGAGAGTAAGTATAGAAGTTAGTAAGCAGATACATTGAAGCTTAAGGTAGGATCCCCCTAGAATATCGAATATCACTTTGCCCGAGGATGCCTGATGCTGTTGAGACGGCAATGCTTCCAAAACCTTAGCCTTCAGTGTCAGCATCCAAGAACAGAGGACTGTGGCTCTAGTTAAAGAAGAATACAACCTGGAGATATCCTGGCTGATTTGCCCTACGCCTACCCTTTGCTGCAAGCGTGTTTAGTGCAACAAATTGCTATCTTATACACAATCATAGACGTGAAGTTATTGAAACTATTGACGGAGCAGGTGGTTGACTCTCGGGCGTAATATTTCGGTAGATATCAGATGGTGGCAAATGTTGAGAGTACTCGAGCCGAAGGGCCAGATACGCCTTTTAACACCGTTACAGCATGTAACATATGACATTATCACACACCGTACACAAAAAAACGGTCTGTGAACGATGGGTTTTGGTAAAAAAAAAATAGTAACCCCCATTTTTTTTGGTGCCCGTAAGTATACGAAGACCATTGACCATTCGGTCGGACTTCTCCCGATAATATAAATTATTGATCACCCCGGATGCTGAATACCTATCCCATATGATTGAGTTTATGGATAACGACAACCATTGCATAATGGAGGAAAAATAGCCTAATATAAATTAAACACCGTCTGGTTCGAATCGATCGGATACCGTAAATCGACGAGATTCCACGTGGCGTTCATGTAATGCGATATAATTGAGACGATTAATTAGCTCGTGGGGGTCGGAAAAAGCAATGCCTTTCCACTTGAATAATAACTGGCTGAAATAGCAGCAGCTGAGCCGGTTCAAATGTGTTTCAAGTGAGTGTGTAGGTGGCCTGATGTGTGTGTGAGCAGCTCCCCTCTTTCCACGTAGAATATTTTTTAAAAAAACAACCTTTAAAATTGGAACATCCCCGGGTATAAATAACATCGGGCGATCTTTTTTACCGGAAATTGGGGTGAAGGCATAAATTCTTCACGCGAACCATGTTTGATACATTAGGCGTCAAAATCGGCTTCTGTGCGGTTTTCTTCTTAAGATCCTTAGATTTGTTCCTTTTGCTTATAATTTTTTCATAAATGCTGTGTGTGTGGATTTTTACCACCAGGACTGGGCTTAGGCACTAATTACGGCCTTCTATATACGACGATATCTGGCATACGCGTCCCCCCCTCCCCGACAGAGGGAACGCAAATAAGGATAGAGCACCAAAGACCTTGCAATCAACCTTCCCCCCCCCCCCTGTACTTAACAACTAAGCCAATGACTAAGTGACCTGACCGCAGAGTCCCGACAAAATAAAACCCGGTTATGATTTACACATCCTTGAGTGATCTCCTAGGCCAGGACTTTTAGTTTTTCTACACTGGTGTAAGAAATTAAGAGAATTTGCAGACTTGGTCGATTATCTCTAGAACTACTGTACCGATTTTAATGAAATTTGATATGTACATACATTGATACAATACAAAACAAATAACCATTCAATAATTGTAATACACACGCATGATCGTGCGTAACACTCGTTGGAGTCGGAAGGTATGAAGCAGCGGTTGCAGAATAAAAAAAAAGGGGTTAATAGGGGGTATGGTCCCCTCTTACAGATATACAGGTCTCGCAGCGTGGTTTCATACTTGAAATAAGGCAGTTTATCAGTTCCTGTGGCAATTGGTCCCACTCGTTCAGCAACGTGTTTTCATTCCCTGGATGGTTCCCGGAGAGGGGTTGCGAGTTGCAATTGCCCTCCCCAGAGCGTCCCAGACATGCTCTATAGGGTTAAGGTCTGGAGATCTGGCTGGCCAATCCATCCGGCGAATATCCTTACTCTCTAGAAAATCGTCGATCAGAAGAGTAGTTCTATGTGGCCTGGCGTTATCGTCCATTAAAATGAACTCAGGGCCAACTGCACCCCTGAAAAGGCAAACATAGGGCTCCAAGACCTCAAACCAGTCACAGTGCCTCTTTCAAAGACATGGAGAGGTGTGCGGCCATCCAACATGATGCCTGCCCAGACCATTAAACCTCCTCCGTCATAATGGTCGATTTCGCGGACATTGGAGGGTAGGTAGCGGGTCCCTGGTTCTGTCCATATGAACGTACGGCGAGAATCGGTGCTTAGGCTGAACCGGGACTCATCAGTGAAGAGAACGGTTGCCCATTGATCCATACTCCAATCTCTATGCTCTTTGCACCATGATAAACGGATTCTCCTGTCCGTAGAAGTGAGCGGGACGCAAACAGCAGGTCTTCTTGCAAACAACCCTCTCTCATGAAGTCTTTTGGAAACCGTCACCCTTGATACACGGGTTCCTGTGACTGCATACAAATCACGAGAGAGCTGAGAAGCTGTAGCACTCATGTTACGCCTCGCTATAATCGACAAATGGCAATCTTCTCTGGCCGTCGTGGCTCTTGGACGACCTTGCCCAGGCTTTCTCTCGATGAATCCGGTATCCTGGAACTGTTTCCATAAGTTACACACGACGCTGGGCGTTAAATTGAACTCTATACCAATCTGAACTTGAGATTGGCCTGCTTCTAGCCTCCCCACAATTCGCCACCTCATTCCATCATCTAAGCGTTGGTGGTTACTCATTTTTACTGTTACAATTTGAAATTAACCGATTGCTGCAAAATAACACGAAGAAATTCGCCGAGGTGTGCTAGCGAACGAAATGCGTCTTAGCTTATAAAGCCTGTTTCTCTACTGGCTCCGCCTACACACACGCGTGTACGCTTACGTATTTGACATACAAGATTTGCATTTTTGTCTAAAAGCAGTGGTTTTACGTTCAGTTCTTTTCATGGAATTCGATAAAATATGCAAATTCTCTTAATTTATTTCACCAGTGTATATTTTTGGTCTCCAGGACAAAACCTTCAGCTCTCCCTGTTTATTGACGTTCTTGTTTATTTTTTATTTTAAAAAAAAGTTGACGTTGGTGACTGCCCCGTTAGTTTCCTCTTTAGGGAGCTGTACCTAGGCCGGCCGTGGCCCCTAGATATGATTCTTACCTTTTTTTTCACTCTATAAATTCACTACGGAGGAGGTCCGTGAAAATTCTGACCTGGGGCCTACCAAATATCCCAGCCTAGGAGCCATGCGGTGATCCTGTTCCAGGAGGCTGTATGTATACGCGTTAGCAATATTTTTGATATAACTTACGTATCTATTAAATTGATGGAACTTCTATGTAAATTTTTTTTTATCGATCATTTAAAGCCAAAATTTAATTACGTAGTCAATGGTTCTTAATCCCGTTTCATGGTGCCTAATATTTATCGGCTTGGTGCAGCTGGGCACCTACTTATTCGGGTCCTGGCAACCACAATCGATTTACCACTAATTTCTATCAATGTTTGATATAGCATGTTCAACTTGCTCATACCCATAAAGCATACAATAATGTGGTTCACTTCTTTCTCTGCAGGTAAACATGTAACGAGACGACTCTGAAGATCGCGCCTATAGGAGAACCCAAAAGAAAAGACAAAAAAAGCTAACCCGAATCGTAGAAGAGGTGGACCTCCTAACTATGCCAGTAGATCTTGAGATGATCTTGTCTGCAAGTCCTCCTATATTTAACACGTCCGCTTTCATGGATATCCACTACAGCCATTACGGTCATCACCACCGCCACGAGCAGCAGCGTGGCGGACTCAACAAGTTCACGGTCCACGAGTTCGGCCGCGGACACAACGGAGATGTCCGGTCCTGCATGATGGACAGGACCGACGACGACCAGAACCGATCCGAGAAGAAGCGCGTCTGGTTCGCCGACGACAAGGGTTTGGCCCTGACCCACGTCAAGGTCATGTCGGAACCGTCAAACTGCCCCCCTCGCTGGTCGGACTCGTTCCTGGAGCAGATCACTAAAGGCATCAAGACCAACACGACCCCCGAAGTCCAGTGGGAGACTATGTTCGCTCAGCCTGCTTCGGACTACATGGCCTTCAGGAACAGGCTGCAGAGGATGTGCGTCTCGCTGGAGAACGTGATACTGCGCGGAGATTCTGACACTTTCTCCGGAACCATAAAAGTCAAGAACATGGCTTTCGACAAAGAGGTCTTCGTCAGGGTGACCTTCGATCGATGGCACAGCAGCCAGGACATGCCGGCGTGTTTTGTGCCGTCGGGGATGGACGGCGGCACGTCGCAGTACGACACGTTCTCGTTCGCAGTGCCCATACCGCCCTCGGCCGTCAAGTTCGAAGTCATCGAGTTCTGCGTTTGCTTCAAGTGCAACGATCGCGAGTACTGGGACAACAACGACGGCCAAAACTACAAGCTGACCGTCCTGGGCAAGAAGGGCAAGCAGTTCGACGACCACACTCACTTCAGGCAGTTCAACGACGCCCTCAAAGCCAACCTGGACTCGTGGTCTGAGTTCTCGAGCTGGAGCCACCTCATCACCGATGGACCTTATTGGTGAGGATTCGGAAATGCCGTTCTAATGAATGAAAAACATCCATCTCTAAATACGACCACTCCATCCTCGTGATGCCTTTTAAGAGTCGTTGCATGTGTAAATCCCCCTTTACTTTGTTTTTTTTAGAAATATTTGGCTGCTGCGAGAAAGGTTTTTGTCTCGTAAGAACGAATTGTGTGTGATGTTATTTCGAGGACAGCCGCCATCACAACAACGTGACTTTACTCTCTCTCTCATTACTTGCGATGCTTCTTTTGTTTAGTTCTTATATTAGTGTCAGTGTTGAAATTGTGACGTATTTGTTCCCGTCCACCGAACGATGTAACTTGTGCCAACGACACTTGGTTCCTCTGGAATGATCATTTGGTGTACATACATATCCAAAAAGACATGGATACGACATATCACAAACAGTAAGTTTCCCTCGTATTTGTCAGTTTGCTTTTCTTTTTACAGCAGTTTAATATGACACTGATTATGCGCATGTGGCGAGGCTGTGTCCGACCATCACCTCCTAGAGATAGAAGGCCTCTGCAGTGTTTGCCATAAACATCAGACTACCTTAGCAAGTTTGCCACACAGCATCGTATTTCGTTTCTTCTTATTTTGGCGTCGAATCTTCCTGATTGCCTCACAAAAGCCGCATAGTGATTGGATGTGGGGCATAGAAATCGCCAATACTGAGCTCATTTCTTTTCCTCACAACATTGATACTAGCACGAGCAGGGAATTTTTTTCCCCTCAGTATTCTGGGGGAAAATAGACTACTTACTGACGTCACAGGCAGAGTGCGGAGGCCTATCTCTAGGAGGTGATTGTCCAACCGGGATGTTAATCAGCTTACCTCTGCTTGCTTTCCCAAGCATGGTTATGGCTGTATGTAGAATCCGGCCTAATGTGGTGGAACGGAGTTACACAAATGCTCACTTCCTGCCCCCACCATAGCAAAACAACCATTTTAGTACCAAAAACCGCCCCATTCATATTTTTTCTCCTTGATGCGGGTCAGTACCTCATACATAAGTTTAATGTCTTTATACAGCTGGCCGGCCCATTTGACCCAGCCAGTGTCCGAAAGTCGGGCTTTTGCCCCTTCTTATCCCTAAAAATCGAACCCTATGATTCGGGGTTATCGTTACGTTAGCATGATGGTTTTTTTTGTGTGATAATTATGGCCATTTATAATTAGCCATAGCTAACCGTAATAATTATGGTTAGCTACGACAACCCTAATGATCAAAGAAATCTGAATATCGATGTCTTGGTGATCGACATATAAGGGCCGGCAAAAGCACGAAATTCGGATATCTGCCTGATCAACTGGACCGGCCAGTTTGCGAAGCGGCCAACGTCGGGCTTTGGCGGTAACATATATATAATGTAAATGTTTGTTCGGAAAACGGCTCTAGAAATTTGGGGCCCTATTGCCAAGGTTTTATAGTTTCAGGATTACCTTCGTTTTATGTGCTTTCCGTTAATTAAAAGGTCGCTGATGGCTTCGTGCCAAAATGATTGATGGCAGTTGAAATTATTAATAAACAGGGAGAGCTGAAGGTTTTGTCCTGGAGACCAAAAATATAGAAACGCTAAAAGGTCCTGGCCTAGGAGCCCACTCAAGGATGTGTAAGTCATAACCGGGTTTTATTTTGTAGGGGCTCTTCGGTCAGGTCACTTGGTGAGCCCAAGCATTGGCTTAGTTGCTAATTACAGTGGGGGGAAAAAGGTTGATACAAAGTCTTTGGTGCTCTAGCCTTACTTGCGTTCCCTCTGTCGGGGACGACGACGACGCGTATGCCAGATATCGTCGTATATAGAAGATGGATGGCAGTCGTTATTTAGAGCCGTTGATTTGGGGGAAACTTTTGCTCAGCAGTTTCATGAAGCCGGTTCCACGCCAGCAGAACTCCGCAGCGCAAAAACCGGTTTTGTGGTGCGGCTACGCAAAATCGACCATTTAAATCACCCGCGCTCCGCTAGCCACGCCTCAAAAGGCGGTTTTGGTGCTGCGGAATTCTGCAGTGCTCTGATGTGGATCCGGCTAAATATGCACGATACTGTTCACTAATTTTTATTCTACTATTATGTGTGGAAAACTCCTCTCTGAAAGCCGGATCCACACCAGATGTACTCTGTAGACTGTTTTGAAGCTTGGTTAGCACAGCGCGGGCAATTTAAATGGTCGATTTTGCGTAGCCGTATCACAAAACCGGTTTTTGCGCTGTAGAGTTCTGCTAATATGGATCCAGCTTTTCTGATCGGTTAGCACAGTTATCCCCAAGTCCACGACGTGTGGAATTCAGAGGCAAAGCGTTCCTTGAATAAAAACTACGGTAAATATTTTGATATTCTCGGTGTTTCGGGGATTTCCCCAGTTTCCGTCCTTCGAGTAGCACCTGCAGCACCAAAATATATATATATATATATATATATATATATATATATTATTTTTTTTTTCTTCTATTCTGTGGTCTCGTTATGAATTAAAACAAATAGTAAAAATGAGAAGAAAAAAATATATTTTCCTCGAACTCATGATGCGAAGCATTTCGTTGATTTCGATTCCGTGATCAAATTCCCGCCCGTTCGTAATTAGTTCAAACTAATTATTTTCCATCTGATAAGGGGGGGGAGGGAAATGTGCGCGCGCGCAATTAGAAATTAACCGTCGGGATCGTGAATGAAACGAATCGCTGCCATTAATTTCGGCTTCGTTATTTATTTGTCTTTGATTTTTGGTCGGCGCCAATTTATGTTCGAGTCGATTTTCTTTAAGGCTATGGACGAGGCGTTTCATGGAAAAGAACAAAAATTCTGTATTTTAAAATGTGAAAAATTATCACCAAAAAAGAGGAAACTTGCGTGATTGCGTGACACGTACTTCCTCAAAATACAGTAAAACCCTTTCTTAACGGACACCACTCGGATGCCATCACTCCTCTTTTACGGCCAAATAATTTCCCTTTGTATAATAAAAATTGTGCATTTCAAACCCCTGATTAACAGTCGCCCTTTTTTTACGTTGAATTTTTTTTGTTCCGTCTGTGTCCGCAAAAGGTTTTTCCCTGTATTTATTGGAAAAAATTCAAACATTAACACCCCCCTTTCGCTTACAAGCTTTTGACAAAAAATTCGGATCTCGGACGAATCGGCGATAAATCTGGTAACCTCGTTTCAACCTAACCACTCGTTAGAAAAAAGAATGGGAAAAAAAGAAATAAGTCTGTAAGAGAAGTATAAATGTAGATTTCTCTTTTCACCCTCACCCCACGTGCTCTTTCACACTTACATGCATATAGTAGAAAGATATATTGTATGTAAGGGGAAAAAGTAACAGTATACAGAAAAAACGGATGTGTGTGGGGGAAAAAAGCAACTTCGGTTCAAAGGGTTAAATAACGCTTCGCGATGATGAGAGAGGAAAGAAAATAGAAATGGCTTGAATTTCTTCCACCGATGTTTGGACGAAATATTTCGTCCGCAATCTTAAGGGATTAACCCTTAAATGCATGATTTTTTTTCCGACCTGATAATTTTCTTCATAGTTGATATGTATTGAAAGCCGTGAAAATCATTTAAAAAAATCAATTTCGAATCGTAGTGCTTATACAAGACCTCAATGAGAACGTGCACAGCCTTAAAAATCGTACATAAAATAAATGTATTAAAGTAATATTATTTTCATACACTATGTATATAACTACCTTCTTTGCGATTCCAACTATAGTAAGAAAAAAAATTCGAGTTGCAAATTTCGGGGTAAAAAAATAATGCAAACAAAACATTTTAACAAATTAGCAAAATCACAGCCGCACACCACGCTCTGCAACAGAGTTGCTGCCGTTAATTGCGACGTACGACAGCAAATTCAACGTATAAATTGGTCTCGCCTTATGTGCGAAGTCGATTCTGGCCTATTTTCTATCTTCAAACTTACTGCCGTAATGAAAAATCATTTGCACATATACAAAGCTACACGTTTAAGAGTTGAAATTTTCATGCGCGCCCCTCCCCCAATTGCTCCAGCGTAGTTATTGCCCTCTCTTGAATGTGAATTGAATAGAGCTTTTGAAGGATGATTCCGTGAGCAATAAATCTGTCATTGAGATCGCTCTTGGGTATTTCATCGAGCTTTGCGATTTTCGTGAGCTGCAAGTCGAAGATGGCTGCCATAGACTTGTCAAGTCTATGGCAGTGAACCTGTACAGTGAATCTGCTATGGCTGATGCCCATGATGATGATGATGGAAAAAGGAACCCAGATTTGGGTTTGATAGCGGGCAAAAGATGTGAAGCGGGATGAATCTGCTCATGCCATGTATCTTATATATAAATGTGAAAGTATGTCTGTTCTTTATACAAATCTACAATTTTAGACCGATCCCCAAATTTTGCATATTTTTCCCCAAACAGGACCGGGATTGAACCTTAGGATACTTTAAAAGTTCGTCAGAGCAGGGAAAATGCCCGAAATGGGCAAAAAACCGTAGGGCAGCAATGGTTCCTGGGCCCCAACAGTCACTTTCGGAATGTTTACTTCGGTTATCGTGGTTCTCTAACAATGTGTTTCAGACATGCGCACATGTCTTTACAATGGCTGCCAGTATTATAGTCATAGGCTTACGCAGAATTTTCTCGATGGGGGTTTAAGATTTTTTTTCCTTCTGGGGGTTTACTTTTTTCCTGCAAAATAACACTATAATCTTGGCTTGGCCCCAATGATTATAGTTCATTCCTTCATAATGGTTTGTCACTTTTTCCTCCCAGCAATTGAAAACCCGGGCAGTGCCGGGCATTTTTGCTAGTATGCTATATTAATCAATTACTGTTTATTTGAAATGTTTTTTTTTTCTGAATACTTGCCTAAAATTTCTTTAGAAAATATTCCTTGTGCCCCTTCCCCAAAAGGTCGATCTGCATACGCCCCTGGTCTGGATGATTTAGCTGTGGTATTGTGATCAGTGCCTCTCGATCACTTCGTGACAGTGCCACGTTGGAGATGCTTGCTGTAAAACGTTCTGTTCTGTTTCCAGTTACGAACGGAATTTGACTCGCGTACGTGTTCCAAATATTTTATGTCGAAAGGGGTGGCCGTATGAACATACGTTATCTGGTTTCACATTCGAATGACAGCTCTAAAAGAATGACACTGAAATTCGTATTGGCGAGTGAGTGCTCGCTCTACACGCGTGATTCTCTAAACGGGAATCGGTTCTGTGCTCAATCTTCAAGCGGTGCTCTTCATAGACTTTCCCGAGTAGCATTTTTTGTTACCCCCCCCCCCCCCGTTCGTAAAGTGAAAATATAAATTTGGAGCTGGAAGTGGTTTTTATTTCCCACGAGATGACCTTATTTGTAAAGAGAAGGTCGAGCCACGTGGAGATTGTGCTTGACAAGCACCATCATTCTTTTTCTTTTCGCATCTATGGAGCAGAGATATCTGGTTCAGTGCACCGTTTCTCTTTTTTCTTTACTGTGTCAGAAGCAGAGAGGATGGTTGTTATCTGCCGTCCATCCACTCTTCCCGAATCGAACCCAGACCCTTTTTTCAGTGGTTGAATAACTCTTTGAGATCTTTCTCGTTATCTTTCGAGGTCACGGTAACGAATGTCAAGTGGTCGTGAATATTATTTAGCTGATTATTATCGAACGAACGGAGGAGTGTGGCACTGACACCGGTCGGTGGCGCGATTACCTCGTGTTCTTTCTCATGTTTGTTATCAAACACGGTTTAATTTTAGCCGAGTTGTTGCTAACGATAATGCAACTCCTCGGTGATGATGGCTGTATTTGATGAGTTTGGTTTAAATCGACTGACGTTTAAGAGATTCAAGATATACGGAAGACTGGATGTTGTGAAGATATTTATTATTTGAGATGTTGAGTTTTTCCTTCCTTAAAAAAAATTATCTCTGCCTCTACCGGGAGTCGAACCCGGGTCCCTCGATTGCCGGACGAGTGCTCTGACCACTAAGCTACAGAGGAGATAGAGATTTTCCTTCGCTAGAGCGTATATATGTGCCGAACGGAACCGTGCAATGGACGGTGAACCGATCAGCCAATAGCTCATCGTTTGAGGGATTAATTAACGCGTTTGTCAAAAGCCACAGGGAAAAGGAATCGGCAAATATCAAAACACTACGAGCTAAATTATACAATGCAAACACAACTTGCTAAATTGTTAAACGTGGCTGGTGAATCCAGAAAATTTCCACAATAAATAGCGATGCGATTGATATTTTTTACACCTTTTTATAAATAAATCGGCAGGGCTTAAATGCCAAGTGCTTTAGTGCGTGAATTTGTTTCTGCACATTCCCTTCAAATTTAAACAGCCTAAAAAAAATTTTTGGGAATAATCACTTTTATAGATTTTTCCACGATAAATACGATTTCCTCTTCAACGTGGAATTTAAGCATTTTTCCATGTCATGGCACCACAACCTGGAATTGTCCTCAACCAACCGATGCTCGTATTTATCTTAAAGTATCGGATTGATTCTATCCACACAAGTATTTAGTCTTTTTTTGGCACAACATTAGCGTGGTACAGTATTATGTTGCAACTCTGTCGAATACAAGATTATTCCATACACACTCGTCTCATTTCACATCGGCCTAGTAGGTTCCTTCGTTTCTGGCACATTATATGCAGTACGCTGTATTTTATGCTGCTGGTTTTTTACGAGAGTATTTCTCTTCTGGGTTTATATACACCAGTGTTTCCCAAAGTGGGCGGCAATACCGCCCCCTGGTCGGTGATGGAACAGTCCGGGGGGGGGGGCGATAGAAACTACGAGTGTAGCATAGGATCCTATGTGTTCACTTGAGTCAGGGGGCGATGGCACAAAAAGTTTGGAGAACTGCGATATACGCTGTCTGATACGGATTGTGGTCGGCTGATGCCCCGGGAGCGGAAGAAAATATTGGGCCTCTTAAATTATAAATAAAGTGTAAAGCTGGGATTTTTCGGGGTTCTTCAGAATTTGGGACCCTGGGCTAGCGCCCGCCGTTATATCCGCCTTTGTATACTACAGCAGTTCTCAACCGGTGCTCCGCGGACGCTACAGAACAAAAAAAAAGCACCAGTAAATTTGAAAAAATAATTATAAATATTTTTAAGGATAAATCGGTAACTTCGATGAATAAATCAAAAATAAGTGTTCGGGGCTCCGTCATAGAAATTTTTTACCGAAAAGAGCTCCGCGAGTCAAAAAAGATTGAGAACCGCTGGTATACGATGTCCCTTAAATCAACTTGAATTAGACCGAGCAGTGTTGTTATCCGCAAAAAAAAAATATATTTTCAAGAATAATTTCACTTTTCAAAATTTTGAGGGCAGTTTTGTAAAAAGGAGGGTGTATTTATTCTCTTTTATGGGAAAAAAACTCCATTTAAAAAACCTAAAATTTGAAAGAATATTTTTCACTCCTTAACAAAGAGTAAAATTTAATTTTGGTGCGTATTGGCAAACACTGAGACCGATGTGGAAGGGGAAAAGATCGATTTCAAGCACCGCCCCTTTTTTTCCTTTTTTTAAAAATTCGAATGAAGGATAGTTGCTTGCCACTCTCTTATCCACATTCCGCATACGAAGAATGAGTTTCATTCCAGTCACCAGGTTGGACCGAGATCTCGGCCCTCTCTTACGATGTATTGATAACTCGTAGTCCTCCCCATTGAACAGCTGGAATCAGCGGCATAGCCGGGGGTGCCCACCACAATATGTTGTAGCACCCCAGAATTAATTTAGAAATCAAAATCTAGAAATCAAGTCAAACACCTAGACAGAGGTCTAAAACACTTCTATCGCCTTTGTCTTAAATACTTTAAATGTTTCCAATGAAAACTTTGCAAGATTAGAATTTCACTTCATAAGCTCAAACCTTGTGTACCAAGTGGCCTAGAAAGTTTACCTCACCCCCTAAACCGAGTCTAAGTGTGGCCTCCAAAACCGAACGGCGTGTTCTAGGATAGGGGGAAATTAAGCCAAGGAAGGTATTACTCCGTGTTTTTGGTCAATGCAGAACAACGCGCTTAAAATTTCGGCCACTCGTTGATGACTGACAATTTTGTTTTTTAATCTGTAAGCTCGGTGTCCCATCCGAAATGATTTCGCTAATCAATTCGAAACCAAAACGTGAGTCGTTATTACCAAAATATTAATCGATCATGCTCTTGCCAACTCCGAAAGTCTTGCTCCGATCGACTTGAATTCTGTCCGGAGCAACGCCCTATCGTCAAGGTCCTCAACTAAATCCATCAAAATTTACGCCATCTCTTGGCAAACTCATCAGTACTTTAACCGAATTTATCAATAGTCACGTCAATATTCTTGAGAATTTTTTCTCCTGTTTTCACGGTAGCCTAATTTCCTACGAGACACGAACGTGTGTGAATTGAAATCTTTCGGAAGTCTGGATGCGATCCGTCTGCAACTGCCGGTTATCTATTTTACGACACTCGGTAGGAGGAAAAGAAATGGAAATTTTACGCCATTTCCTGCACTTTTTTACGACATTCCAGCAACGCACTTTCCTGTTTTATGAGCACTTAAAATGTTTTATCATTTAATCTACACGGTAACATATTTTTTTCTTATATAGCTCATATATCCAAAATAATGAAAAAATATGAAATTCATAAAATGCGGCTCGTCCATTCAGATCGCTTTTAGCATATCCGAAAAATTACTGCTTCGAAGTAGTTTTTGCCCCGCGTTTACAATAACCATACAACATGCATCAGTTCAATCTCACAAAAAAAAAAACGCTTAGTGCCTAAGAAATGTGACTAGTGCGTAATTTTTTTCCTTAAATTTTGTGAAGCCTTGATGTAGCGACAGATTCGTAAAATATCCCTTGTTTTAAAAACACGTGGTAGACGACCCCCCGAAAAATCTCGGATTTATTTGTTTTCGGTATTCCTGCGGGAATTTACAAAATTAGCCAATGCACAGCGTTTTCAAAATATAAATTATGATGATTATGACAAAAATTATAAATATTATTCATCCCACATGTAACGTTTTGTCCTCAATTTTTTTTGGAATTGTAATTACGATTGGTGGTCGTGCTCACTTGTGACCATGTTTTTGATGACCATTGGCGATGTCCCGTATATTATTTTACGGATTATTGTTTAAGATTCCCCCAGTTTACCGTATTTTTCTCAATGAAATATGGTCATCAGATCATTTGAATATTTTTTCATGGAATACGTTTTTGTCTACTGCGATTTGTAGCAGCCCTTCATTTCCACACCTTTCAGCAGTAATTAGCAAATTGCATTTAAGGCAATGAATTGCATTTTTCTGCTAAATTTAGTGGTGCCCCTTATTTATAATCGCACTTTCCTGTATTCTCGATGAACCTAGGTATAAAGGTTTAACTTTATTCGAACCCCATATGGATATTACTAATATCAATTACACCGGGTGAATAATTTTATCGAGTCTGCCAGTGGACCCACCTATGCCATCGTCACAGACCACAGGTTGAGAAACGCCGCCATATATTGAACTACAGCAGCGGTTCTCAACCGGTGCTCCGCGGAACCCTTGGGGCTCCTTGTGCACTCTCCAGGGGCTCCGCGGCCACTCGAGGAAAATTTAAAAAAAACAGTAGACCGAGAATATTCTCAAACTAAAACTTGTCATTATGAGGTGATTATGCCAAAAATCCTTTTGTTTCAAATGTTTCTAGCAATGAAAACAGTTATATTTCATAATTATGAAAGTAGTAAAACATTATTTACGGGGGGAAATGAATTTTCTCGATTCTCAAATTTTTACATCCAGGAGAATATTCCCACTGTAATATTTTTTATACGGCTTTTATATTCTAGTATCAGTAGATAAATCCTTGTCCACAAGCACTGGCATACGTAGTCCTGTGTACGCTACTGTCCACAGGGGATGTGAAGCAGCCCAAGCATCCTATCAACACCGTGTCAAAGCATTTTCGTGATTTCTACTAAATTTGCCACTGCAGAAATTCGCCGAGTTTTGTCTTTTCATTTCCTATTTTAAACCGACGGTACAATCACGTCTACAAGGGCATATTCAACCAAATATGCAACATCAAAAGTAAAATAAGCATTACTGCTGCTAAAAGTAGCGATGCACGAATTGTACCGGGTCCTTCCCACTCCCGTAAAATCTGTCTATACATTTGGGGAATGCCTTGACATATATGCAAGGGACACTAGTGTATCTGCTTTCATTTCGATATTCATGCCCGGCCTTTTTATCTTGATGAAAGCAACGTCAAATTGTCCCATTGAATTATTCAGAATTTCGTTCTGAGAAAACTCCTTTTTCAAAGCCGCCTGGTAATCCAGTTTTTAGGGAGCCAGCCTCTGACTGTTCAGGTCTGGGTTCGGACACGAACAAATCCCTGGACAGACAGCAATGATCTCTTGGGAATAGGTGGTGATCACGTTATTAAAAAAAAAAAACCTTGGCAATATTAAAGACCACCAAATTTACTTTGGTCTTTCTTAACCCTTTGCGGTCCAGAGGGTTTTTCGGTATATCGTTAGTACAGTTCATACTTTGTAGCACCCCCTCTCACGATAAGAAAGGCCCCTGGACTCTAGTTCTTGCGTTTTTTGAATAGCTCATAAGTTATGCTAAGAAGCTAACTCACAGCAGCCTTCCTGTAATCGTAAGAAGCCGTGATAACAATGAAATACCCTTTTTTCCCGATGTCTATTCCACCTGGACATAAGACCGCAAAGGGTTAAGACTTCGAATGATGACACTTTCTGTTTCGATATGATGTGATGACATGCATGTGAAGTTGTCCTAATTTGAACTTTTTAAATTCATTTGCAGAGTGCCATATAGAAGAAAGGGAAGGCGATCCAGGAAGAGTCGTCCAAGCAACAGTTTTGCGTTCTGGTCCATAGTCAGCGTTCCTTGTTCGTCCGGATGCCATTACCGAGCCATAAAAGTCTTCGAAGTGTGTGTCGCACGATTGCGACCGACGTGTCTTCCGTATGTCTGATTTTATTCGAGAAATAAGTGTTTGGCGACGTAAATAATATCAAGAAAGTCTCCGTCTCCTCGGGCGTTGATCGCTCGAGTCGTTATTTATTCGAAAAATGTACTCTTATTGTGGAAGATAGTGTGAATTGTACAGTATATGATGTCACGCGTGCGCGATGTGAACTCCAGCTCCAATTAGTCCTGGAAAGTTTTTGTGTTCTGTCCACGTGAACAAACTGTGACGATGTGGCAAAGAGTCGATGCGAATGACATTATTATTATAGGTATATGTTATACATAAAAATGGTTCCTAATGCTGTAAATAAGAGAAAGCGAACGACATCTTATTTTTTATTTGGATGTATTTGTAAAAAGGCTTCAAAAAGAAAGAATCGATTATTATATTCATTCGCTCGTTTTAGTTTCGACGTTTGTTCTTCGGTTTTTATTTTTTTGCGAGAAATGAGTTTTGTTTACACCCATGTACAAATAGATAAGCATTAAACGTACGTGATTTTTATTTACATAATTGAACGAGTAGAGAAATCAATATTTATATTAATGCTTCCTCTTGTATATATCGTGGTGACCTGTGTTACCAACTGAGAGCATATAAGTCTGTGTTTTCCAAAGTGGGCAATATCTCCCCCTCGTAGGCGATGTAAGGGT
This sequence comes from Pholcus phalangioides, assembly GCF_987345545.1. NCBI lineage: Eukaryota > Metazoa > Arthropoda > Arachnida > Araneae > Pholcidae > Pholcus > Pholcus phalangioides. The sequence goes on along the minus strand of NW_028301608.1, from coordinate 116,677,701 downwards.
CCAGGGGGTGATAGAAGCTACGGACTTAACATAGGATCCTATGGGTTCACTTGAGTTAGGGCAATGAGAGGAAAATAATAGCTGATGAAGAGAGAGGGGGGCGATGGAACAAAAAGTTTTTGGGAAACTGACATAAGGGGAATAAATTTAAACAAGTTCTGTTTTATTTTCTCTCCACCATCGTGAAGCTTTGTGGTAATATTACTTATGGAAGTTGCTTTTTCTTTCCCTCCTTTCTTTTTATATTCCTGTTAATGATTTTTCCCCCATACATAATGTATCTACTATATGCATGTAAGATCGAAAGAGAACACGTAGGGTGAGGGTGAAAAGAGACTTCAAAGAAAACTCTTATCTATTATACTTTTCCTCTCATTTTTTTTCTTTTCCCTTTTCCTAACATGCAGTTACTTAGGACGAGGTTACCAGATTTATCGCCGATTCGTCAAATAGAGATAAACCAAATTTTTTGCCAAAAGCTTGAAAGTGAAGTAATTAAAAGATCGGTCTCGACCGATTTCGTCGTAAATTGGCAACATTTGGCTAGATGTTATGGTTCGTTTCATTGTAATCTCGTCACTCCTATCTGTTGCCAATAAGATTATTTTCAGGCTGAAGATTTTCATTTAAAAAAAATTGAAAGAGAAGCACGAGACCTAAATAACGGATATCGACGGACACCAACATGAAAAAAATTGGAGAAGAGAGAAGCTAAGAAAAAGAGTTGTGAAATTTTTTTCATTGCAACTTTTGTATCCTATAAAACTCATTTCCTCTCTAAAATGTGCCCAGATTTTGCACCGGTTTCAATTGTTAAGCCGTTTCGGTGGTCGGGTCGACTTGTACACGAGCCATATGCGGTATTTTTCTTTCTGTTAGATCAGATGTGCACAATCTTGTATAGAAAGTGATCATATGAACCGTGTTTTACGGGACATTCCCGTTATTTTGGCCCAACTTTTTAACAAAATGTCCAGTTTTAACCCCTGCTTTCAACATGGCTTGGTTGAATTTTCGAAGTCAAGTAAAAAAGATTACTTTCATGATTTAGTCATAATTATCACAATACAATTTATATCATTTACAGTATATTCATTTCACATATTTGTCAAACGTATCCGTTTTCTTTGGTTAAATCACATAATTACGTTTTTGACTTCCAGTACCTACCATTTTCCGCGATTAGCAAATTTAGTGATATTTTGCAACTTTACTTGCCTTTGACTGCTTGTTGGCTGTAATTGACAGCTTCACACTTGCATTTGATAATTTTTTTAGCGATGTCGAAAGAAATGTGGTCAGACAAGGTATTGTGTTGTGTGTATTGATACTTTTCTATACCGGAGCAACTTTCGTTGGCCGGATGGAATCTCTTGGTAGGCAGCATTTGGCCCGCGGACCGGAGGTTATACACTCCTGTATTAGATGTTGTCCGGGTGATACTTTCGTTTTTAAAGTAGAAGTCGGATCGCATGTGTTTCGAAGTTACTGAAAACCACTTTCAGTAGACCACCATTATACTGGTTGCGGGCTTTTCGACGCGAAGCCACGGCGGCACTCTAGTGATAGCTCGCGATCAAAGCTATTTGTGTCATGAAATGGCGACTAGAAGGTTGCACGTGTAGGTGGTTTTTAGTTTAGTGAGTACGTTCACCGCATCGAGATAGACCACCTCGTGTCGGAAAATATATCCAATTTTTTTCTCTTGACCGAGTGGTTTTCCTCAGCTTGCCAAGAAATGTCAACTTGACACGTGTCGTCTCCGCGACTCGCACCACGGCCGTTTTTCAGAGATGGCGGCAAGAGATGATCAATGCAACTCGCCGACTGCGTCAGTTTTTTTCTCTTCTCGATGTTTATCAGTGGTGTTTATACCACAGGAATATCATTTGCATTTGGAGTTTTTCTCTCGGACGTTTCAGACATTGGCGGTCGATGAACTCATTTATGTTTTCATCCCGAAAAAATAGATAAGAATACAAAGTGAGAGAGAGAGAGATACATACTTTTTGTCTTGCGCGTTCGAAAGCCACTACCGCTAGAGTATTATTATTACGTCATAATAGTCATACGATGATCATTGCTGCTCCTGATAATATTTAAGTTCGATAGACGAGAGAAGAGAAGGGTGATCCTCTTTTTCTCTTGTCTCATCCGTTGGTTCTTACTATGATCAAAGTCCACTCTATCGCACAAGAATGAAATAAAGAAAACGGTGATCGATCATCGGGTTCGATCGACGAAGAATCAAAAAATCACCATCACCACAATATATTACCTCGGCCGTCTTTCGACAAAAATAGAGATGATGTCGAACTGCATTTGTGAAATGGATTCCTCTATAGAAATACGGGTTTTAATTCTTTTCTATTTCTTAACAATCCATGCTGTGACGAGCCATACAAAGCCGGTTTTATTAATTCGGGCACTGGAGTAGCCTACTTGATGTATAAGAAATTAATATTTTGATGTTATAAAAAAAATTACTATTTTGACTTAGTCTTTGAGACACACACAGCAACCCCCTCTTTCACATAAACAATGCTTTTGAGCATTCACATTATGGTCAGTAGAATTTGTTTTACGAGGCACTGTTCAGGTATCTGGTCACAGAATTAAATCTGGATTCCTTTCATTTTTAGAAACAAAAATGTCTGCAGGTGTCAAGTCTGATGATTGCGGGATAAAAAGTTGCAACTGGAAACGAAAATTTACTCTCTGACCTACCGATTTTGGGTACCCCTCTCCGCTACCAACGTTTAGTGCAAAATTTCACTATAAAAGTATTGATGAGTACGGTATGCTAGAGCCGGTCCTCGTTTTGGGCCGAAACTTTGACCCCGGCTTTTTTCTTTTGTCAAGAACATCAGTTAATTATGAACATTGTGCTATTACCAAAAGTGGATCCGGATGGAAACGATCGCCCCATGACCCCCACATGGGTGCGGCTGACAGGACCCGGGACAATGCTCGTCATTTTTTACTTTTTCACGCTATAAATTAACTATAGAAGGGCCCCCTAAAAGATCCCAGCCTAGGGGTCCTGCTCCAGGAGGGGGACCATGGATCGCCCCTCTGAAGAGACGAGTAATATAAGAAAAATTGTTCTTTCCGTAGAATATGGGACGAACAATTTTACGGGACTTCACAATAAGTCGGCACATTTCCCTGGATCCGCGCCTGACTGTTACAGATGTCACACAAATGCTGATTTTACGTCTATATTACTTTGTACATGTTAAAAAAATTTCACTCATGCTATAGTTTCCCCTTGTCCGATGTCCCTCCTTTTGACAATTTTCTAAGTACTGGTGGCTCTTTTTGAAGTATCGATACCACTGGAGACAATCAGTCATCTCCACGGAACATTCTCAGAAATACGAAATTTTTTTGTTTTAAAACCAAATTTTTCTATTTCTGTTCATATCGAGTGACGAGGCGAAAAATCTCGAGAAATAAACGACCATAAACACTTAACAATTATTTGTCACCGTCGATGTTTAATGTATGGGAAAAGAAACAAAACCCGGAATTGTGTCTAGGAACTTTTTGCACAGACGGTGTATTGCGCCAATGCAAGTAGAGTTTCTTTTATAAGGGTGTAGATCTCAACACGCGTGGCTCGCTGGCCACATTTGGCCCATTTTCAGAAAATGACTGAAAAGATTGAAAAACGATTAAATCTAGAATAAATGCAACAAACGATTCCGGAACAAATTGATGAAAGAAATAATTTTTGAATTTCGGAATCAATGAGGAAAGTAACTTCTAAATCAACGAGAGAAATAATTTCCGAGATGAGAGCAATTTCTGATGAGTAATGAAAGAGGGAGTCTGATAGAAATTATTTCACAATCAATAAAAGAATAATTATTGAAAAAAATAATTTCAAGATATATTGAGAAGAAAAATAATTTCAGAATTACCGAAATTAATACAGAATCATTAAAAGTGATTCCAGATTGAAATTAATTTCAGAATTAATTAATTTCATCAGTAATTAATCGAAAACTTTGTCACAATTAGCGAAAAACGTTTCACCAATTATTTTTTTAATTAGCGAATTATTTAGTTATTAATAATTTACATAATAATTGTTTACCACTTATTATTTACTTTTCATCAGAACTAATCGAAATTGAGATAATTAATGAAAAATAATTTCGGAATAAATAAAAGTCCAATTATTTTCATCGCTGTTTAACTAGGGGTCCCACTGACCTCTTCTATTAAGACGGTCACGAAATTACATGAGTTTGTGGCCCGCGGGCTTCGTTTGAATTTGCCCCGCAGTGTCTGAAAGGTTGAAGACCTCTGGTATAGACTATGTTTGATTGGAACTTGTTTCCAAAAAAAAAAACGGGTGTGGCTTTTTTGTACGAGTCGATGTGGATTTGTGGAATATCGAATCCATGAGAGACCACCTCCGTCTTATGTCCAGATAGACGATCCGCCCGTTTCCTCAGATCCCGAAAGATATCCTCTTAAGCCACAGGTAGCATGACATAAGCATGGTTTTTAGGGCGTCTCTCGGAGAAGACGTGCTTTCTCGCATCGTTCATTCATTCATTCATGATGAAAAGAGCTCCAATTATTATTATTTAATCAACTGTGAGTTTTCTGGTCAATCGCCCGGACACGAAAACAGGAAGGAAGGAAGGGCATATATATTATATATCGGGTATAAGCTCTGGTCTGGGTCGTCTAGACCGGACAATCGGGGACACACAAACACAAAACAGCATCCGGCTCGAAAACAAAATCGAGGCAGCCGATGATAAATAATATTTGGGACTCGGATAGGAAATACGAGACGAGAAATTAGGGTTATCGCCCCGTTTCCTCCTCCCCTTTACACATCCAAGACGCTAAATTGAATAAAAGGCAGCCATAAATCTTTTTCATCCTAAAAGGCGAATTTGTTTCGAGAAAAGGCCATTTTCTTTTTATTGTCATTGATTGGCTGTGAGTGAAACTCGATTTGAAAATGGAGAAGACAGTTCCGCTGAATTGGGTGAAGGATCCTCCTAACGGCATAAACTAGAGACGTTTGGGACGAGGGAGAAACGTTCTCTTTTGCTTCGACTTCTAATGAAGGATGACGAGCCCATGATCTGCTTAACTGAGATTAGTGCACGAGCTTAACCCTTAGGCTGCGAGAATAGCCGGAGGGCCTGAGTAAAATAATTTCCCTTTTTTACTGTTGTCTTTTGTGACAGATAGATGGCGATCAAACTCACATACTTGCAAACTGAAACTAATCGAAAAAAAAGGTGTGGTTCAAACAAAGAATCTGGATTCGAACCCACAATTACCGAGTAAATGTCGATTAGGGTAGGCCTCTGCATTCTACCTCAACAACGTACACCCGCACGAGCAAATCTGTCTGAAAATAGAGAAATAATGATAATAAAAAAAAAACTAAAATATATATGCGTACGCCATCTATACGTCATTTAAAGAATTTCATCTTACAAGAAAAAAATGGTAATCATCCCTGAAATGAGTGTGGGAAATCTATGGGAGCACGCTGAGAGTTAAAACACACACTGTTCTATTATCCATCGTGCTATATGGGGTGCTCTAGTACTGTACCGCTAAAATGAAAGGGGAGTGATAGTGCACTTCAAGACGAAAATTTTTGCAATGGGAACTTGTGGTTGCAAGTAACTTTTTTGATCAGGGGTCATTCAAGTATTACGTCAGCATCGAGGGGGGGGGGGAGGATGTTTCGGATTCGCTGAATTGTGATGACGGGGGGGGGGGGTTTGAAGGTTGCTTACGTCATCAACTACCCTTTTTGAAGATATGAAATATTCTAAGCTGCTGACGAAATTTTACTGAAAGGGGGGAGGGGGAGTCAAAAACGGCTAAAAATCTGCTTACGTAATACTTGAATAGCCCCTCAGTGCATATTACTATGGAATTTAAGCCATTGCTCCAAAAAAGGGTCTTAAAGTAACAATTAGAGAGTGAGGGAAAAAATTTTCCCCACACACTTATAATACAGTACCGTTAGAAAGAAAGGGGAAAATGAACGTGATATCTCCCGTCCTCCTCCGTAAATAACTGCGACCAGGGCCGTCTTAAGAACATCATGGGGGCCCTCCCGGGCCAAGTGATTTCACTGAGGCCCTACCTATTAAATTATCGAAAAATTCAACTACTTCTCATTTTCCTGAGGCCCCTCTTTTCTTGAGGGTCGGGCCCATGCATTAAGGCGGCGCAGTCTGCGACTAGAAGAAAGAGATTTCGTTTTCACTCCTCGTCACGATGTGAGCAAGGTTGCTATATTTTGGCGACTTCTGAAGTATGTTAGTTCGCTTATAGCCCGTAATAAGTGGGTTGCGAACCTTGGCTACCATTGGAAAAGTTGTTTGTATTGACTATCACCTGTCTCGTTTTGGCGGCAGAGTTCTGGGACACCCTGTATACTTATAAGTAGGGTGACCAATAAAACAAATCTGTCACATCCAGCTCCATTATCGCCACATGCAATGAATTCTCCTGAAAATGTCGCCAATAATACTTTTCTGTGACCAGTAGTGTGACAAAATTATATACAGTGTGTTCTAGAACTCTACTACCGAAATGGATGGTGTGAAAACAAATAATTTTTTTTCAATGAAAACCAACGTTCGCAACCCACTCATTCAAGCGATACATGTATTACCTCATTTCAGAAGTCGCCAAAATATGACAACCTTGTTCACTTCATGAGGGGAGGAGCAAGAGGGAAACTTCTTCTTCCCCCCGCCAAGGTGATTACGGGGAAAAAGTATGTAGTTTGTTTATGTGCGTGAGGCGTGGGAGCAGGCAACACCCCCACATATGAGATATCTTATCTATAGGGGGCGTTGGAGCAGAGCGGCGAAATTTGTATAACCCCCCAATAAATCCGCCTCTGCCCAGACAAATACACACAGAAATGCCACAGCAGGCGAAATGCCCAACGAGGTGGCTGAAAATATGGCCAAGGGACTAGGTCAGTGAATGGCCTAAACAGTGGCCTAAAGAGTTTGCAAGCACGTGAGTGAGCAAAAGAGTGACACAGAGGGTGAGCAAGCATGTGGATGACCAAACGAGTGAGCCACAGAGCGAAGGAATCAGATCAGTGAGTGACCTAGAGCGTGTGCAAGCACGTAAGTGACCAAAATAGTGTGCAAGCATGCTATCGATCAAAACAGTGTGCAAGAATGTGAATGACTCAAAGAGTGACTTTAGAGACGCGGGTGTACTTGCAGGAGTGGGGTGAGGGATGGGCCAAGCGGGTTATAGCACAGGGTGGCGAATTCGAGGAAAGAGCAGTCAAGGAAATTAGACTAGAATGGGAAAAGGGTGGCAAAACCCTCAAACGCGCGTCTGAGGAAGGACAACACGTCACAACGAAATGATTTGATGATTTGGACGTCCAAGGAACAGGACGAATGACAACGTCGTCGAGAATGGGTTTCAAACGCCGAAGTTTATACCGTTGAGAGAGAGACCAAATCGTAAATAAGAATTTGTTTGTTTTTTTAAAATCCACTATTTCATAAGAGAAAGAGTGGAAAACTTTCTCTCGAAAACATCGGATCCATAGAATAACTTTCACAGAGTATGACATAAAGTTACGACATCATCTCCAAGGCCACTTCTCCCAGCGAGCGGTGCAAAACAGATAACTCTGGGCGGTGATAACCTGCAGATAACACAATGGTGGGATCCAAACAACGAATCCACGGAAAATGCGTTGATCGATTTGTTGTATCGGATGTCATTCCAATGTCGAAGTACGTAGAAAAGTGTTTCGCGCACAAAACAAACCTTTTTTATCCATTCAATAATCAAGGGCGGCCTATTTTTTTGAAATAAATTCCGATTTTCATCACGCAATTCTGGAACCTTCTTCTTTTTTCTATAAATTTGAAATCATGGTCGTTAACTGCAGAAAATTGAAATTATCTATTCGATATATTTGAGACATTTCTTTCATTCATTTCGAAAAAAAAAATCTCATCAGTTCTATTATATTTCGTTCTCTATTTATTCTGAATTTTCACTAATTCTGAAATTATTTTTTGCATTTATTCGGAATTTTTTGATTCCCCCCCCCCTCTCTCACGGAAGAAAAAAAATCGTGGGCTAAGGGCCGTTTATTTTCGTGCCGGGCCTCGCGTCTGGTAAGTGGGGTCCTGGCCCGTGTAATACAGGGTGGGCAAAAAAGTCCTTAAAAACATTCAAAATGAATAAAAACCGGAAAAAACCGGAATAAAAAGGTGTCACGAGTTCGATACCCAGTTTGTCCTTGTCAGAACACTCTCCTGACACAGGGGTACAACAAAAAATAACGACTTGACCGCAGCAAAAAATTTCTACCGCAGGGAGTTCCCCCATCGAGGGGTTAGCGCACCAACCTCTCGATGAGTATAAAAAACAAGCCTGCCTTTCGGAATCGGCAATAAATTGTAGGTGCCGGGGTCTAATTAGCCTTCGTGGGCAGAAAATGACCGTGGTGCAATAAAAATGATCAACATGAAGATTTTTTAACTGAGGAGGAGGCCGTGGGGGGGCCTTACGACCATAAGGGCCTTGAGGAAAAACAAACATTTCGTAGTGCGATTTTCAAGAGTAAAAATGTGAATAAATTGGTAGGCACTTTTTCAGAAAAGTGAGGGAGGGGGACCCCAAAATATCACTTGGCCCAAGGGCCGATGGTGCTTTTAAGACGGCCCCGTGTACGCCCCGTATGTATTCGGTCCAAGTCTCGAAGTGTAGCTCCTCCAAGGGACCTCGTACACTAATTAACCACTTCGTGAAGCGACAAACCGATCCAAGGGTGATTTGAGAGAGGCTGTAAGGTAGAAGTCTTCAACCTTTTTCTAGTCGCGAGCACTGCCCGTACTCATCATCGAAAGAAGAGCACCCCTTACAGCAAGTTTGACATACAAATACAGTCGAATCCCGTTATAACGAACTCCAAGAGACCGGAGAAATCACTTCGCTATAAAGGAATTTCAGGTTATTATGCATTGTTCCTATGTAAGCTTATCTCGGGGATTAGAAAAGTGTTCGTTAAAACGAGATTTTCGCTATATCGGTATTCGTTAAAACGGGATTCGACTGTACATGAAATCAGGATAATTTCAATCTTTGGATGCAATGTGTTGAAAGTGCTTAATTGAAATTGTTGATCAAGTGCTCGCGAGCACGAAATCGGACATAAGCATCTGGGTGGTTCAGGGAGCACCGTGGTACTCGCGAGCAACGGGTTGAAGATGCCTGGTGTAAGGGGCGGCAAATATTAATCTTTAGTTAGACACCACATTAAAAAAAAAATTTCAAAAGTGAAATTCACGTGACATCACGCTTTGAGCGATATCTCAGCGATGAAGACGTTGCGGAAACGGAAAGGGCCTGGGACCGACTACGTCAATGATGGAATATACTACGCCACGAGAGGCAAGTGTGCATTCTGGTGCCCCCCCCCCCCTTCAGTAAATTATTCCGGAACGATTGAATACAGTCGAATCCCGTTATAACGAACTCCAAGATACCGGAAAAATCACTTCGCTATAATGAAATTTCGTTATAAACGAATCCCAGGTTTTCGCATTATTCCTATGTAAACTTATCTGGGGGGGATAAAAAAGTGTTCGTTGAAACGAGATTTTCGCTATAACGGTATTCGTTAAAACGGGATTCGACGACCCAAAGCAAAGGAGAAATTCGCCTTCTCACTTGTCCGGTCTTTGGAGCACCAGAATCGCCTTTGAAATAAATTTGTTAGTAAATGTGTTGGTAAATCGCGCGTTATTCTTGCTCTTTTCCCTTCACAGGATATAAGTGTAAATGAAATGATGGGGACCGTCAATGAGAGAGATCTGTAATGTGGCATAAATTAAGAAAGATAAAATGTGATCGTGGACCAAAAAGCGGGACAGTTTCTTCAAACGCGTATTTTGCTCTTTAAAACACCAGTGTGCGGCTTTATATTAAAAAGAGAATCGGGCTTATCCCAGGGTCCCCAAGGTGTTTCTCAACCTTGGTGAGAACAAGGACCAGTTAAATAATCTGAAACAATTTAACGGATCCCCCCCCTGTCCCGTATTATGGGACATTCCTGTAATTTTCGTTCGTTCTTACGATTTGTCCTGTTTTTTCAACGAGACTTATTTGAATTTGTAATGCTAAAGTTGCGGATAGTGAATACACAGCGTTTTTATAATATAAAAATGTTATGACAAACAATTATGACGAAAATTATTGAAATTCATCTCACATATACGTCAGGTTTAAGGTTTTGTCCTAAATCTCTTTGGACTTTTAATCGCTATTGGCGATTTTGAGTTGGCGATCTGACAACGTTTTCGATGAAAATTAACGATGTCCCGTAAATATTTTTCGGATTATTATTTAAGATCTCAGTTTACCGAATTTTATTTTTCTCATTGAAATATGGTCATCAAACAATTTGAATATTTTTCTTCGTGAAATGCATTTTTATTTACTGCGATTTGTAGCAGCCCTTTCTTTCCACACCCCCCTCAACACAATTTTAGCACTAATTAGCAAACTGCATTAAAAGTAATGTATTGAAATTTTTGGCATAATTCATTGCTATCCCGTATTTTTAGGATCGCAATTTCCTATCTTCCATGATGTATGGGGAACCTGCAAGAATGAAAGTGTAATTTTATTTGGACCCATATGGATATTACTGATGTCAATTACAACGGGTGAATAATTTCATCAAGTCTGCCTGCGGACCACCTCTGGTCAGCCGACCATTAGGTTGAGAAGCACTGCTCTAGTCTAAAGCCCTGTCATCCTCCCGCAAGGATCGTCTTTAAGGGCGGCAAGTAAGCTCGAGCCGCCCCTCCACTGACTAGTTGTCTATATAAAAGTGGGTAGTGGCATCATACACACATGAGCCGAAGCCACAGAAATTTGACAGGGCATCGACGGATCATGACCCGCATCGCCTTGAATATCCTACAAATCCTCGTCTTCCACAAAAATACGAACTCAACTTCCGAGACGCCAAAGACACCTCTCTTTATGTCTGTCTTCCACGTCGGCAATTTCCTCAAGGCCTAAAAATAGAAAAATGTCATTGGTGTCTATAAGGCGTCTCATCATTCACAAAACGGAAGCTGCCTCTTGATATTTATTGATGCTTTAAGTTATCATTTGTTGTACAGAGAGACACCAAGGCTGCATGAGTAAGACACACACACACGTGCTTCCATTTTGAGTTGTCGAGAGTTGAACGGCACCCACCATCATCATCTTATTGACTTTGACGTCCTCTGGTGGAATTTACGGTTATTCGCATCATTGTTGTTGTCTATTTGAAGGGAACGTGTCGAGTGGGGAGGGGGGAGGGGTGTTTCGTTTACACGCGATGTTCCAGGGCTCCTCGATTCCGCAGTAAAAATGCAAGCCACTGGAACTCGTAAATATTGCACGCGTTCAAGTTATGGAGCTCGCGAGTATTTACGAGCTTGTATTGTCTTCGGGGAAAATGGGATGTCCCTGTTTATGTCAAGGCTAATTTATGCGAACGAAGGAGAGAGTTTCCTTAATTGGTTGAAACATGTTTTACATTCGAGAATGAGTTACTTTTTTTGGGCCGTGAGATGATCGCCTCACTTTAGCAAATCGCGTGCATGTGCAAGAGAGTAGGTCTTGGGCTGGTTGTCCACTGAAAGCGACTTGAAGCGATAAACAAGTCGCGCGCAGTCGTCTGCATTCGCAAGAAAGGAGGAGATCGTCGTCGTCCACTAGAAACGATCTTTTCCGACGACAGCATCAGACGACGGACCAAAACCGAATCGAATGGGATCATGCGCTTCTTACCTTATCTGCGCGCGCAAGCGCGGTACGATTGTTTACTCTTTTTTTTTTTTTACGTGCCACTTGCTCCGCGTTTTTTTAACTCCTCTCCTCGGTCTTTATCCTTTCATAGGGTCGGGAGTATTTTATATACAGGGTGTTTCAAAAAGAATCACACGATTTGAAATGCGTAAATTACGAAAAATATTGAAAATAAGCATTTAAGATTAATTTTATATATTACACGGCTAATCATAAAGTCTTTTACAAACCAAATTGAAGGTGCTCAATGTGATCTTCCTTGGGATGCACGGCCTATGTCTATACGGTAGTCAAATTCGTCCCAAATTTTTGCGAGCATGTTTGCATTCACTGCTTCCACGGCTGCTGTTATGTGTATTTTCAGTTTGGCTAATGTAGCTGGAAGGGGAGGCACATAAACATAGTCTTTTATAAACCCCCACAAGAACAAATCGCACACTGTGAAGTCCGGCGATCTTGCAGGTCGTGATGTTTACCTGAATCGTCGGGTTCCGTACGGCCGAACCATCGTTTAGGAATGCGATTGTTCAAAAATTCTCGAACGTCCAAGCTCCAGTGTGGTGGTGCCCTGTCCTGATGGAAAATGAAGTCATCCGAATCTGTTTCTAACTGTGAGAAAAGCCAATCTTGACAAACACTGAAGTAGCGGTCGAAGGAAGAGCGCTAGCGCTACCTGTTGGCAACTGCGTGAAACTCGAGATTTCCCTCTTTCTGCCTATACGTTATTCGATCAAAACGGATTAAAAGCTGAATAGTTATGATTTTTTTTAAATCGGATGATTCTTTTTTGAAACACCCTGTATATGTACTAGCTCTTATAGCTACTGCTGTCCCAGATTTCGTCATCACATTATAAGTAACTGTTCTACTCTGTGTGTCCATTCAACAAATATAATTTTTTTCTCTATTTTCTTTTAAATATTGTAAAATATGTAATTTAATTGTAAAGTTATATATTGTATAGTTTCTCATCTTAATTGACTGGGGACAAATAATGTTGTGTCATGTGTGAACGTGGAAGCTGCGAATTTAGTAATTGTCGATCATGGGTTGTAATGGTAAGTAGCAACCATTGTTAAATAATATTATTTGTTTATTCACAACAAGAATGTGCTTCCTCCGAGTTTGTGTGGACTTAATAAATGCAGGTCCTTGTACACATTCCTCAAAAATTTCAGTTTTTTCAATATTTCTTCAAGAGATTATTTAACGAACACACACTCGTCTGTGCACGGAGTGCAGTCGCGAATTCAGTAGCGTGTGAAGGTCGCTTTCAGTGGACGACGTCAGACACCCGCTAGTCGTTTGACTCGGTATCGGCTGTTGCCGCTCTCTCTGATTACCGCGTGTTGCCACTTCCAGTGGACGACGGGCTTTATTATTAGGCTGGTCATCCACTGGAAGCTACTACGAGCGAAAACAACGTCACGTGTTGGTGCAAGACTATAATAGCGGTGTTGTGCATACACACGCGACGACTTATTACCGCTCGTCGCCCAGCCGGTTTCCCGGTTGGAGTTATCTCCGGCACTGAGCTTAAATCACGTTAATGACGGAGCCTAGTCGTGCTCGAACTGTAACTGTTATCGCTCCTACTCCTACTAGCTTCCAGTGGATAACCAAACTAAGGCTGGTTGTCCACTGGAAGCTACCACGAGTGAAAACAAGGCGTAGAATGAGTCGCCTATATGCGCAAGACCGCTATAGTAGTCTTATGCCTACGTGCGACTTATTTCGCGACTTGTTTTCGATCGTGATAGCTTCCAGTGGACGACCAGCCTTGAGTGGTAAAACAATGCTTGTGATGCCTTCACTTCCGATAGACCTACGTACAGGGTGTCCCATAAATTCGGAAATGGTTTAAAATTGCATAAAAATTGAAGGAATTGGGTACATTTGAATGCGGTTGGCAAAAAAAAAAAAAAAAATCAAGGAAAAACAGGTATTTTCTGGGTATTATGCTGAAGTTAACTAGGAAAGAAAAGTGATCTTGTCTCTGCCGAACGCAGGCCCTCTTGCATACCGGGCAAGCATGCTACTATCTACACCGCTGGAGACACGACCCTGCCTCCCTGAAGTTAAGAGACGCTATTAATGTCTCTACTTCAGCGCCTCGCACCACAGTGCGTGAAATAAGGAAGACAGGGTCGTGTCTCCGGTGGTGTAGATAATAGCATGCTTACCCAGTATGCGAGGGGCTTGGGTTCGAGTTCGGCAGACACAAGACAACTTTTCTTTCCGAGTTCACCCCAGCATAATATCCAGAAAATACTTGTTTCCTTGATATCTTGGGCTAAGGAAAAAGTTGTCTATATCTCTCTCTCTCTCTCTGAAAAAAGTTATTTTCACGAGGGGGGGGGGGGGGAATCATTTGGGACAGATAAAGGGCGCCGCAACCAGCCCGGCAGGAGTGACTGGGCCTTTACCTTTTCTCAATCTATTCCGTGTTCGAAACGTTCGTGTAGCATCAGCCGACGAGTCGTGTGCTGAGGTAAAACAACTTCACCAATAGTGCATTATTCACCACAGTTCAACATCCCATTAGAAACCCTTACATACGCGCAAGTAACAGGAAAATTCAGAAATGAGCTGTTAATCGTTTACCCTGCATACAAATAGGACCCTAATTTGTATACTTTAGTAATTTACTTTCGTGCAGCGCTCTCTATCACAAAAATTTGAACTAAAAATTGTTTTTTTCCCGTACCAAAAAATTTCTCTTAGTGAGAATAACTTTTTTTTTGCAAATCGCATTGAAATGACCATTTCTTTCACGTTTTTATGATTTTTTACACCATTTACAAATTTATGGAACACCCCGTACTTATATTCTTAGCTTCGGGTAAATAAATTGACGGAAGGAGGTGCGAACGAGATTAATTCGTTTCCTCGACTTACGAGGTTAATTCATTTCTCGCATCTCGAACCAGATCATTTTAGACTCAAATAATGCCAATTGAACGGATGACATCATCATCATCATCATCACTTGTTGATCTGGAAGTGTTGTGGGAAATGCGATCCTTGTTTCGAAACACCGACTGGGTCAATGTCCCAAAAAAACGACGAAATATTTTTCTTCGGGTTCAAAAGATATTTTAGAAGCCAAACTCAACAGACGCAACCCGTGTGTTATTACGTGCCCGGCTAAATTTTTTGGTGAAGGGGGGCCTCTCCCTCCCTCCCTCCCTACCGTCGACCTTCTTCAAGGTTGGTGTTCGTTTGATTTATGAAAAGTCGCGGTGGGGAGGTTCCCGTAGCGGGTCACTTGCCTCCCCAACTGCCCCTCAAAACTACACGTAAAAAAAAGTTGAACTTTTCCCCCTCCTCCTTCAAACGGTGCGTTTTGTCCTTATTTTAGCCTCTCTCTTCGCTGACATTTTCTTGCCTTGCTTCGAAAAAATTCCAGACGGTTTTTTTTTTTCGCCTCTTTCTACCAAAAACATGCCAAGAAGTGAAAAAAAGAAGACAGTTGTAAGCTTTTTGTCATCATTGGTGGTGGCACCGGAAAAATGGTTCGTTCAAAAATAGAGTCGGTCTTTTTATGCCTTTCACATGGCACAGTAACTGCATCTTTTGCTTTGCGCTTCGCTTAAACGGTACATTTTGAGCATTTTTACAGCGTACAAATATTTGACAAACATGGCGGATCTTTATATAACCCCGGTCGATATATATATACAGTCAAACCTCGTTAGTGCGTCACCCGGTTAACACGTCACTCCGCTTACCGGGTCACTTTTTGGAAGTCCCGATTGTCCTCGGGCAGGAATTGGCACAGCTATGGCTTACTCCGTTTAACGAGTCACTCCGCTTACTAAGTCATATTTTTGCTCTCCCAAGAGTGACTCATTAACGAGGTTTGATTGTATTAGTGCCAAATCCAAAAATTGGCCATTTCGCAAAGTGGCCAAGAGTTTTGGACAAGGTCCGAATTGCAGAAATGATTCGGACTTTGGCCAGCCATTTCGCAAAGTGGCCGGAGATCCTTGGGCAAAGCTCGAAATGCTGATGTAAGACGGCTCGGTAGGAGAAAAAGCAATTTTTTTTTTAATCGCCAACGTGTGTGATACATGTCTTTACATAGCAGCTATATTGGATTAGCTCCATGTGACGAGAGGAAAAAAAAGTGAAATTTGGGATAAAAACTGTAAAAATAATTATATATACGTTTATATAGTTTTTTTCTGCTAAATTTTGAAGGAAAAAATGATTACCGCATCGTTACTGCGGTTTGATGGGTTGCCATAACCAACCTGGATATACAGTAATTATCGTGAAAAAATCCGCCAACGTGACGATGATCCCGAATAATGTCTATTGTTGTCGGGCTTTGGCCAGGGATCATCGGCCAATTCGGACATTGGTCGGATGAATATTTAACGAAATTTTCCAATTTCGGTCTTTGGTAGTGTAACTAACATAGTATATATCTATAACCCATCAGTCCGGAATACAATGGAAGTCCGTTATAACGAAAGTTCGCAATCACGAGGGAAATTGTCGTTTTTACGAACTTCTCGTTAAAAGTGACTTTCCATTTTTGTTCTGTCGGGTTATAAAATTGTAGAAAATTGCCCCCTTATCTGCAATAGAACGTCTTTTTAGACCGTTTCGTTCTAATATTAACGAATGAACAGATCTCTAGAGTCATGAAATGCATTTTTGGTACACTCGAATCCCGTTATAACGAACACCAAGAGACCGGAAAAATCACTTCGTTATAATGAAATTTCGCTATAAAGAAATTCCATTGTTCCTATGAAATCTTATCTGGGGGAATAGAAAAGTGTTCGTTATAACGAAATTTTCGCTATAACGGTATTAGTTAAAACGAGATTCGACTGTATATCACCGCAGTTAATTTTCTAAAATATTTTTGCGCAGAATTTCGTATTATCAAAGTGATTTAGTCGACCATCTCAGCAGTTAAAAGTCTCAATTACAATATCACTTCTCACTTTCATGGCTACTACTAACAGGGGAGTAGCCAGAAATTTCGTTGGGGGGAGGGGGGACCAAAGTGACAGAACAATGGATTTGGCCATTTTTTCCCTTTTTTCGGTCATTTTCTCACATTTCGGGGGGGGGGGGACCAGACCCCCAAGCCCCCCCCCCCTCGCTGCGCCCTTGACTACTAATAAGCTAGACATGCACCTCGTCCACATTCCTCTGCAGAACTTCTAACAAATTGAAATGTGCGTGTACGTGTGATGAAGTTGACGTGAGAAGTTTGTTTCTAGTAATGCTTATTACATGTATTGCTGCCATCAGCCAACATTTTTTCTAACTATGAATGAAGTGTAATGATTGAATAATTGTATTAAATTTTTCACTTTCATGGCTGTTATGCGACTCGTCAGCATTTTTCCCGCTAATCGGGAAGTTTCTTCAGTCAGTCGGAAACGACTTTAAACTGCAAATTTTGGTTCCCATTTCACAGAAAAGTCACAATGTGTTTTTTTTTTTGTTTTTATTTTAAATTTTCGGGCTTTACCACTGCTGACATCGGTAACGCAACCCGTAACGGGAGACCCAAAGGGGCGACACGTTACACTGTGTACAAATACACGCCACAACAGGCAAATTGCCCAACGAGGTGGCTGACTTAAGAACATCATGGATCCCCGAGCCATTTTTTGGAGGCCCTACCTACAACTGCTACACCACACATGCCCCCCTAATGGTCCCCCAACGAATCGGTACATGCGGGAATGTGCGTGTACGTGTAGTGAAACCTGACGTGAAATTTTTTGTTGTTTCTCTGTAATGCTTGTTATGTGTAGTGCTGCCATCTGCCACTAGTTTTTCTAACTATGAGTGAAGTGTTATGATTGAATGATTTATTGTTGTAGGACTGTTGCTCTCTGTGGCGAGACTTTTTAACGGGGAGATCGGCTCGCATTTGCGCCTTGAAGTTGGGAACCACAGAAAACCAACTTCAGCCGACCACCGCTGTGGGGTTCGAACCCGGATCCTCGCATCGCGAGTCCGTCACTATAACCACTCGACCACCACAGCGGCAAATGTACGTGGGGTTTATACTTGTAAGTCTCTTGGGTCTCTCTTCCGAGGTCTCTTAGTCTTTGGAAGAGACTAAAGTCGAATAAAATAATCACATAACCCATGTACACAGAGGAAAATTGCCCATTTTGCATGTTTGTGAGGCTTACTTTCGCCGGCTTGTGTATTCGTAAACCAAGACTAGTTCGTAACTCGAATCATTTTGTTGTTCGTAAACCGAATTGTACACAAACGTTCGTAACCAGAGGGTTAACTGTATTTTTACGTTATAGCGAATGGTTCCTAACTTTCAGCTCGCTATAATCGAATGTTTTTTGCATCTTTAAAACATCAGCTATTTAACTATCACTTACAAATCACTCGATGTAGCGATTCTCGTTATGAGCCATACTCGTTTAAAAAGGACTTCTACTGTATTTATTATATACATTGTTATTAATCGTTATGGAGAGCTCTGTACGGGTCGTTCTACCAGATTCTAAAAGCGCAGTCACCTTTTATCCCCTCCACATTTCATTTAGCCACTTTCCCCGAAACTGACGAAATAGATGTCTCACCTTCTTGGATGACTTTTATTTTAGCAATGGGAAGCCTGGATATTATGTAAAGCCCAATGGAGAACACTCTCCTATATATCCCTTCTATCAGGCGGATGGTATAACATACAGCTGCTAAAAATAGGAATAAAACCTACTAAAAAAAAAGAGAAGGCATTTTACAAGAGCTTTAATGATTTCTGCTGGTTAAATGCTTCACATTTGTGTTTTTTCCACGGGTCTCGGTGGCCATCCTTAACCTCCTGCCCCCAATGGTCGACCCTTTTACGCCCTGACCACTGACTGCTCTAGCCTATAAGTTCATTTAAACGCAGCTCTTCAGCAGAAATTGAAGAACACCCATCAAATTGAAAACACCCTTAGCAGACGCGAGATCGATTCGAAATAATTGCGAGCCCCCCCCCCCACTTTCCCCTTCGCCGTACGTATATACTAGTGTTGGATAATTTCTTAAATTATTTATTTAGACTTTGAACATTGTCCCAATAAAAGAGCACTTTGTTTTATAAACAAAATTAATATTCATTCCGCTAGTGTGGGCGGGACGCCTGTCGGTGCCTCCCTAACGTGCGTGAGATCCTAATTAATGCCTATGGCATTATCAGAATGGATAGCTCTAGTTTTTGTGTGAATCGTACAATACACGGGAGAACGAGAAAGAAAACCGTGTGCACACGTGAAAGTGAAATGTAGAAGTTCTATTTTTGAATGGTACGGGACATCCGTCTCGTAGACTGTTTACACAGGTGCAACATGCATGTGATCCCGTGGCATATCCTACAAGTTCAAGGAAAGGGGCCTCCCGTTTGCGTGTCACAACAGAAATGTTTATTCTAATGAGAGAGAGATGGAGCTGCTGCTGATTCGAATCGACCAAAAAATAATAATAAGTTGAAATAAAAACCGACAACGTCAATCTTCCTTCTACTGTGAACAAACATGGTTTCCGACCTGCACAAATACACTCAGGATGTCGTTCAAGTTGCCCCAACACGACGCTTTCTTCTCTCATCTCGCCGTTAGACATATATGTATATGTTACTGCCAAAACTGGAAGTTGGCTACTCCGCGAACTTGCCGACCCAGTTGATCCGGTCAGTGCCGAATTTCGGGCTTTCTCTGGGGCTTGGCCGGTCCCTACATGTTGATCCCTATACATCTCTATATATGGATCACTATATCGGTATCAAATTCCTTTGAAAAACGCCTTCGATTCGTTTGGAAATTAGGGTTACCATACCTGACCATAATTGCTAATTATAAATAGCCATAATTATCACACAAGAAAGATGCCAACGTGGCGATGACCTGCTGATGGGGATCGTTATACTACTAGGACATCAGTGGAGCCTCGAAAATCCGAGCCCCAAAAGTTCGAGTTTCCGGATAATCAGAGGCAATTTCCTTTTCTCGAAACCTTCATTTCTTTGTTTTTTTCCTTCCAAGAACCCAATTTCTTTATTTTTTCTTTCTTTCCAGGAGTACTACGTAGTACAGTCGAATCCCGTTATAACGAACTCCAAGAGACCGGAGAAATCACTTCGTTATAACGAAATTTCGTTATAAAGGAATTCCAGATTTTAGCATTATTCCTATGTAAACTTATTCGGGGGATTAGAAAAGTGTTCGTTAAAACGAGATTTTCGCTATAACGGTATTCGCTAAAACGGGATTCGACTGTATGTACTTGCGTACTATATAGTGATTTCAGTTTTAAAGGGACTAGGCAGCTCCCGGTTCTATAATGGGTATAATTGGTGTAATAAAATATTAGACTCCCTTGAATGGACGTAGAACACTTTAACTTTCGGGTAGGGGGGCCCGCAGAGAAAGAGGGACGAACTTGACCGTTTCCTTCCTAATGGTGGACAATGAAGTTGCCCCCAATTGCTTCCTTTTACTTGCTATATTTTCTATTTTTTTTAAATTTAAACACCAGAATTTTAGATACACCAAATTCTAGTACAGCTTTGACCATATTTTAAGGTAGCTTGTTACATAAAACCCATCTTAATCTGTAAAAATGCAAAACAAAGTTTATTTCTTTCTCTCTCTCTCGATGCTTTTTTCATTAGGGGCCGTTCAAGTATTACGTCATCATCGATGAAGGGGAGGGAGTTTCCGATTTGCTGGCTTTTGATGACGAGGGGGGGGGGGGTTTAGATAATGCTTACGTCATCAACCACCCTTTATGAAAATATGAGTTGGATTCAGAGGGGCAGAGCTGATGACGAAATTTTGCTGACAAGGGGGGGGGGGGTCAAAAATGGCTAAAAATAAAAATTTGCTTACGTAATACTCGAACGGCCCCTTAATGAACGATATCGGCTATCGACAATAACTTGAATGTTTAATTTAGTCAGGAACAAAACAACACGAACACGATAAGCTTCAATTTCTCCGGGTCTGCGTATGAAAAATCCATCTAGTGTAAGCCAACGTTCTTACACTCTTTGAAAGTAAGTTCAACAAATTCGTTCTTCGCTTCGTGCATTTCTTGCTGGCCTAACTAGTGGAGACGGAGTTTTTCCATTTTTCCTCCAGTCTCCACCATTTCCAGTCGTTGTTCTGAAAACGGGATTGTAATCGGAAAGTTGTTGTCTTGTTGAGTGCAGAAACGTTAGAAAATGCTTTACTGAATGTCTCAACAACTTCTCCAGATGAATGAGTTGAAAAATGTTGCATAAAAATTCTTTGCTTCGAGGAAAAAACCGATTTGAACCCGCACTACTAATTGAAAGATACTGAGGATATCAATATGCATGGAAAAAAACCTTTTCATTTAAAAAAAGCACATTGCTGCTATTTATGAAAAAAATTTGCATTTACAATCAGCAGAATTTAATAAAGATTAAATATTTCATAGCGGGTTGTGCGGGACTTTTGGATCACTCTGCAGTCATTAAACTGAAAAGTACACGGTTTGACAGCATTTTCTCATCACAGTCAAACTCGGTTATAACGACATTGAAGATACCACGAAATTTTATAGTAGCAACCGAGTTTGACTGTATATTTAAAAAAAAAGGGGGGGGGGGGAAAGCAGATATTGTGTAATTATTATCTCATCGTAATGTGAGAGTTCTTTCATCGCATTGCGAAGAAGGGGGTTCATTACCTTGAACTTGGATCGGATCTTATCGATTATTATCGGAAGGGTTTCGTTAAAACTTCGTTTTGAGAAAATACAGTCGATTCGGGAAACGATCGAAATGGAAAACAAATTCCGTTTGTATACAAACAGAATAATAAAAACTGAACCCAAACAACAACCCGAGTTCGAAATATTGATGAATCACGTGACTTGGGTCCCCTCCCGCTATCTCTACATTTCTCCGTCAGTTGGATCCAGAACCAAAATAAACAAAGTCACGGGTCGATAAGACTCTTCCCTCTTTTTTTTGTGAAGAAAACAGCACGATAAGAATGAGAAGAGAAGCCATATCTCTCTCTCTTCTCTTTTTTGCACACTGTTGTATACACTATTATATCAATCAATCCCACAGATAGACTGTCTAATCTCGGACGAGATAGAAATGTGAAAAATATATATACGGGTCCACTTGACCCTCCTGACAGATTTCACGAATCAATGAGAGATGATGGCAGCGGCGGAAATGATATTACTATCATTATTATTACTGATAATTGTTATTTTTCATACAAAAATAAAATGGGAGAAATAAATGCACCCTTTAATGTTATCGGTTGAAAGCCTCGCTCGGTGGGCGCCATCACAATAAATAAACGCAAATAATAATAAAAAAAAACCAGATGTTTCCCTCGCAGACTGGTTTGATCTT
Source organism: Pholcus phalangioides (assembly GCF_987345545.1). Classification (NCBI taxonomy): domain Eukaryota; kingdom Metazoa; phylum Arthropoda; class Arachnida; order Araneae; family Pholcidae; genus Pholcus; species Pholcus phalangioides. Next base: position 116,655,458 of record NW_028301608.1, on the reverse strand, counting down.
TTAAGACCTCGGGGGGGTCATGGCCAGGTTAACTATGTGTGAGCGGAGGATCCAAATCATCTTCTTTTTTTTGCAAGTCGATTAAACATATGCAAAATATTTTTGCATTGTCGATATGTTGATGTGAATGAAATTTACATTGGTGGAGAATCTTATTTTCCCAAGATAGCTATTTTTTTGCCCTTGGATATTGGCTTTTGTCGAAGGAAACCACTTGTCCGGAGCTTCGGGCCCCTTTACATGCTAGCAGACACGTCAGCAATTAAGCTATCATACATAAAAAAATATTAGGCACCAATTCCAATGTTTTAGTCGCAATGGATTTTTCCAACCCTGTATTATATACACGTAGGTGCCCATCAAATGAAAAACTATTCGCGCGAATTCACATTGAGACAAAATTAAATAAAGCAATTTTAAAAGGAAACTACAATCGGCCTTTCCATGACCTGAAGCTGAGTTCTTACAAATACAAATACAAATACAAATACAACGCCACAACAGGCAAAATGCCCAACGAGCACTTATCTACGCTAAACGTCATGCTCCATTCATTTGCCCATGCTGCAATCTTGTTTAAGTTGGTCTGGAGCAACTCCCTATCGCTTTCATTTCCGATTACCCCCATTAGCTTCACATCATCTGCGAATTTGCTAGTAATTCCATCGATACCCTGATCGAGTTTGTCGATAAAAAGTGAAAAAAGTATGGGGCCAAGGACACTTCCCTGAGGAACTCCACTTGTGACGTCTGTCCAACCAGAGAATTCCCCGTTCACCATAACTCGTTGCGACCTATCTCTTAACCACGATTCTATCCAATTCAGCAAGTTGCCCCCTATTCCAATCTCGTGTAAACGCTTCAAGAGTTTGCCATGTTGGACCCGATCGAATGCCTTCTGGAAATCAAGGTAAACAACGTCGACATTTTTGCTCTTACCCAAAGCCTTAGTCACGTAATCATAGAAGCAAAGGAGGTTAGTTACACATGACTTCCCCTTCCTGAACCCATGCTGATTATCCGACAATACATTGTTCTCGTCTATCCACTTGACAAACTGCCTTTTGATGATAATTTCCAAAATTTTCGAGAGGGAGCTCGTCAAACTCACTGGACGATAATTAGACACCACTTCTCTACTACCCTTCTTAAATATCGGAACAACGTTAGCCAGTTTCCAATCTCTCGGGACGATACCCTCAGCAACACTACTCCTGTATATCTGTGCGACTGGCCCCAACAATTCATTAGCACCTTCCCTGAGAACCCTGGGATAGATATCATCTGGTCCTGGTGCTTTGCTTGCACATACATTTCTTAGAAGATTTAGGACCTCCACGTCTTCCACTTGAATATCGTTGAGCGTTTTATTACCCCATGCAACACCCGTATATCGAATATCATTATCTCCATTAAAAACCGACGCGAAAAAGTCATTGAAAGCACTACACATGCCTACATTGCTCTCTACTTTTGAGCCTCCTATCGAGAGGGGGCCAACTGTCCCCTTACATCCATTATTGACGTATCGAAAAAATGATTTTGGGTCAGAGCCAATGTTATCTGCCAACCTAGATTCAACTTGCTTTTTACTATCCCTTATCGCTTTCTTCAACAGTCTTCTTTTATCAGTAAACAATGATAGGTCACCTCGTCCACTTTTATACTCTCTGAATGCTCTTTTCTTTTCAAGATAAAGGTTCCGCACGCTATCCGTGAACCATAGAGGGTGTGATGTACAAACACGCTTTTTTCGAACAAAGGGTATGACGTCGTGCAAAACAGAGGACAGCTTCGTACTAAATTCTTCCCATTGACTTACCACCCCTACTGATTCCAACCGGTCTTTGAAAACTTCCGCTAACCTTCTTCGCAAAACATCAAAGTTAGTTCTCCGAAAACAAGGAACCAGTCTTTTGTTATCAACCTCACCCGAGGAAAAGTTACAGTGAAATCTGACGATACGATGATCACTGGAAGAAAACTCTTCCCCCACCGAAACATGTTCAACTAGATCCTCAGAACTAGTAAGAACTAAATCCAAAATAGCAGTACCCCTAGTGGCTTCTGATACATGCTGATACAAAAAATTTTCGAGCACCAACTTAAGAAAGTCTCTTTCATACTGATTTCCAGATGAAAGGTTCTCCCAATCAATACCCGGGTAATTGAAATCCCCTAGTATGAGAACCCTCTTTCGCTTACACATGTAGGAAATTTCATCATGCATTTTGGCGATATAGTTTTGATCCCTATTCGGTGGATTGTAACAAACCCCAACAATAAGCTTATGACGTCTTTTGTTCTCAAGTTCAACCCATATGGTTTCAATATCACTTCTCTGCACGTTACACTCTCTAGCCTTCAAACATGATTTCACGTATATCAACACTCCACCCCCTTTCCTATCAGATCTATTTCTCAAAAAAGTATCGTATCCGGAGATGTGTAAGAAAGATTCATCCCCATCGTTTGCCCAAGATTCTGTAATGGCTATAAGATCCAAGTCCTCCACAACTATCATCGTTTCTAAAAAATCTTTCTTGTTACCCAAGCTCCTGGCATTTATTAACACACATTTTAATTTGCCCGGTGGTTTGTTGTCAATCGAGAAGCCATCCAAGTCAGAGGTGGGTAATTCCCCGTCAGTACTGTTGTGATTATCATTAACTAACCCGCATTCCCGACTACGTGGTCTGGGAGTAAAAAACCTGACCTAAGACTATCGTAAACCTCCCAGACCCCTCTCTTATTTAGATGGATCCCATCCGAACGAAGCCACCTATCGGTAAATGCGGGAAGCTCCAAGAACGTGACCCCAAGTGAGGAGCAAATGTCCTTCAGGCCTATATTGAATTGGTGGATCCTACTCCTATATCCCCTACTACCCCTTGGCAGCACTGGAATCACTGCCACATCTGAACCCCCCTCCCTAGCGGATAATAGTAAATCCCGGTATTCTGACAGAGACTCACTAATATTCGCTCCTACCTGATTTGTTCCCACCCACAGAATCACCCGCAAGGGCAACTTTCGGCGATGAAAAACGTCTCGAACGTTGCCAATCTTCCCCCCAGGAAGACAACAGCGCTCGAAACCCCGAAAATCCCTACACACTCGGTTCCCAAGTTCCCTAACCATAGAATCGCCGATGATTAAACCCCTATCACTATCCCCCTCTACCTCATCCACGACCACCCATTCGCCCTCTAAAATGTCGTTGTTCGTGGAGATTGCTTCTTCATCAACAGGTGGCTCGACGACCAGAGGGTCCGTTATAACCGGGCCCTCTAGCACCCTAACTTTTTCCCGTAAAGCTACGACCTCGAGTTCCAGCCTTTTTCTATCTAAGCACCCTTTACAATTGAAACTATCAGCTACTATACCCCTAGACCAGGGAAACCTCCCGTCGCAAGCTCTACACAACACTAGTCGAGGTCGAGGCATACTAACACTATTGCTAAAGCTAGATAATAATAATAATACTTAACAATACGAAAATGAGAAACGTTAACTGGAAATTAAAATAATGTAAAATACATTACTATGCAAAATATACGTAAGAGACTATACGAAAAAATTACGTAAAGTAGAATGCTCAGCACTAAATCACGAAGAATAAAATAAATTTGTATATAAAGAATACAACACCCTCTAAAAAAAGTATAAAGCTACGAAGTACAATTTATACTTATTAGATTTAGCTAACTATCTCAAAACACTAACACTACAACAATAGGCCCAAATGGAAGGAAAACAAAGTTATTGAGAGTACCCGGGAAAAAGAATACACTGTTTGCTAACACAAACGTCCAAAAACCTACGAACTTATATCAAAGAAGCGAGCGAACCTGGCGAAAAAACAACGAAAATGAAATGCGAACGAGAAAAATAAATATAAGTCGATCGAAAATACACAACGAAAATTTAAAAAAAAAATGAGAGCAATATAAAAAAAAAAAACCACTTATCTCACAATCCAACGTGCGCTAAAAAAAGAGAAAATCACCGCAGAATATGACCCAAAAATAAACAACACGCTAAGTAAAACTCACGAGAACGAAGAAAAACACAAAGAAAGACACAAAATGGCGCACTGGCGTGTCGGTGAGCGGAGCGCGATAATAGCACGTCCGTTCCCAACGACGGCGAAGACGATTTCCAAGGTTCTTGTCCAAGGTTTTCCACTAGCCCTTCTATAGTGCCGCTGTGGTGAGTGGTCGAATGGTCGTAGTGACGGATTCGCATCGTGAAGTCCCGGGTTCGAGCGCCACAGTGGTGGTCGGCTGAAGTTGGTTTTCTGTGGTTCCCAACTTTAAGGTGCGAATGCGAGCCGATCTCCCCGTTAAAAAGTCTCGCCAAAACAGCCACAGGCCTACAAACGGTACAAATATTCAGTCATTCCACTTCACTCATTTCACTCCCATATAGATGACGGCACTGAGAAAAATCAGACACTGCACTGGATACGCATTTTCAGACTGTTTGTACACTTACACTTTCGGCGCAACTCATTAGGTAGTAAATTTCCCATCGCGATAGACGCGAGTTGTGCTCGGTTTGAAAGAGAAGAAAGAAAGAAGAGCCCTTTTTTTTCTATAGATTTATAGTGTAAAGTATTGGGCTCTCGCTGAACACCAGCTTTAGTAGATCAGAGAAAATATGTGGAAAGAACCGCATAAACCAGGGGTTCTCAACCTATGGATCGTGACCCAAAGTTGGGTCTCAGTGGCTCCTGAGATGGGTCGTCTAAATCCATTTGTTGCACCACTCGTTTCACAGGGTCGTCTTGACAATTTCGGTGGCCTGTGTTGGAATCCGGACATTTCTAGGAGACCCTCTTCAGTCATAATTATTATAAAAAGTATTTTTGGGAAGAAATTGGTGTCTAAAATGGTATTGCATTATTACAGAATGCACGGGAATGTTGAAAATTCTCTATATGAAAATAGAACAGTTTTAATCAACAATCAATAGATATTTAGACATGATTAGAATTTGAAATTAATGGAAGAAAACACACACACATATATATATATAAATGCAGAGAGAATCAGAGTGAAAAATATTTCTATAATCAATGTTAAAGAACAATTTCAGAATTGATAAAAATTCAGAATTTATGGGGGAAATACTTCCAGAACTAATTCCATTTATTCAAAATTGCTTGCAAGAGAGTATTTATACAGTCGAATCCCGTTATAGCGAACTCCAAGAGACCGGAAAAATTGCTTCGTTATAAAGGAATTCCAGGTTTTTACATTGTTCCTATGTAAACTTATCTGAGGGGACTAGAAAAGTGTTCGTTAAAACGAGATTTTCGCTATAACGGTATCCGTTAAAACGGGATATTCGACTGTATAATAAAAGAAATAATTCCGAAATTGAATCCGAATTTCTGAAGGAAATAAGTCTGTGAAATATTTATTTATTTATTTATTTAAATACAAACTACAGGCAAAAGCCCAGTTACAGTTTGCATATATGAATACAAGAAAAACATATATATATATATACAAAATTCAAAGTTTAAAAATATACATCATCAGTATTACTGCATCTCAGAAATCGGTACAATGGAGAATTTTTCAAAATATCAGAACGATATGGAGGAACATAAAAAAGATTACGACATCTAAGATTGATTCGTGGGCAATAAAAAGTAATAAGGTTTCGAATATCAGGTGCATCAATATCAGTGTGAATAATTTTTACAAAAAACCTAGTAAGGGCCCTGAGATTTCAAGGGAATCATAACAGAACGATGAGCGAAGTATTTCGTTTGATAAGTAGTGATTATATGACTGATGTTTCTTAAAATATACATAGCGCAAAAACCTGTTTTGAACACGTTCAATTTTAACTACATTAAATAAGCAATGTGGATTCCAAATTATGCTACAGTATTCCAAAACAGATCGAACATAGGAATTGAAAAGTAACAAAATAGTTTCAACATTGTGAAAAAGCTTACTATTACGAATCATAAACCCAAGACTTCTGGATGCTTTAGACACTATATAATTAATATGTTGGTTAAACGAAAAAGAACTGTGAAATATAACACCTAAATCCTTCACACAATCAACCCTTAGAAGTAATTGACCATCAATACTGTAATCGTATATAAGTGGAGAATGTCTCCTACTATAGGTAATACATTTACACTTATCAATGTTTAAATACAACTTATTATTTACACACCATAAATTCAGTTTGTTAATAGATTCTTGTAATTTAGCAGCGTCATCAGCATTATTAATAACATGAAAATTTTTTACATCATCAGCAAACATTAAGCATTTAGTATCGATACAATCAGGTTTTTTTTTTATATATATTTATATAATTTATATAATTTATATATTTTATATATATTTCAGGTATTTATACATTTATAAATAAAATAAAAAGTAACAAATAAAGTAAAAAGTAAAAAGTTAACAAAAGAAAATTCTCCAATTAGTTAAAAAAATATTTCTGAATATTGATTACACAGAAATAATTCCGGAATTATTTCTCTTACCCAAGGAGGACCAGTGGCATGTCTGAAACCATTTGACGGAGCACTTCTGTCCCGTATTACGGGACACTCCTTTAATTTTGGTTGTTCTGGTTTATTTTTTTGCAATAAATATTGAATTTGTAATATTTACTAAGGTGTGAAAGGTCATGAATACAAAAAAAGTGTTTTCATAATATATAAATTACGTTTATGTGTTTAATTCTAATATTTATGACAATAAATATTCATCTCATATTTTTCAGGTTTTTCAACTTCTTTTTCGCAATTTTTCAGCAATATTAATAACAATTCTGGCAACGTTTTTAATGACAATTGGCGATGATCCGTATTTTACTCTATTTGCGGTATTATTGCGGTGCTATTAGCGGTATTTGTACTTGTATTTGAAGAGATTCCGGTTTAAAATTTTTTTTTCTCAACGAAATATGGTCATCCGATCATTTTACTGCGATTTGTAACAGTCCTCCATTTCCCCCACGGCCTCCAGCAATTTCAGCGGTAATTAGGAAATTGCATTAGGGGCAATAAATTGTATTTTTTGACTAAATGTAGTGATATACACACCATCACATCCCGTAGGATCGCATTTTCCGAAATTTTCCGCGATGAACCAAATTATGAAGGAATAATTGTTATCTCAACCCAAATATGGGAAAAAAACAAAAATCAATTACATACAAGGGTTGAATAATTTTTATTTCATTGTTAGAATTAAGTTTTATTGGAACAAATTTCACCAAGTCTGCTTGCGGACCCACCTATAGCCAGTGTTTCTCAACCACCGGACCGCGGCCCAGTACCGGGCCCTAACACTAGTCACACCGGGCAGTGAGTGATCGCCGTTTCATTTTTCCCAGTAATTTCTCGTCAGTTGTGGGTATGACCGGACCTTTCACTTACACAAAAGACATTTACCGGGCTTCCGAAGGTTGAGAACCACTGACCTATACCACAGGTACTGTAGGTTGATGTATATAAACACTGTATTATAGCATGAGAATTCATTTATCATCGTCAGACTCGTTACTTCGTTTTGTATTACGCTTGCATTGGATATGTGTGTGTTGTTTTGCATTTCTTACAACTGTTTTTTCTTTCAAACCGAGTACAACTCAGGTCTATCACCATCTATGAGCGATTTACTACCTAGCGAGTTGTACCGGAAGCGTAACTGTGTGTGTATACCTAGAAGTCTGAGAGCGTATGTAGTGTAGAGTTTGGTTTTTTTCAGTGTCGCCATCTATTTTTCAGAAGTGAAGTGAGTGATGTGTTATGATTGAATTATATTTGTATTGTTTGTAGTTCCTGTTGCTCTCTGTGGCGAGACTTTTTAAGTGGGGAGATCTGCTCGCATTCGCTCCTTGAAGTTGGGAACCACAGAAAACCAACTTCAGCCGACCACATCTCTTACAACTGGCCAACAGTAGTCAGCCACTATCGAGGTTGATTATGTCCCATCGCAGCGTTGTTCAGTGCTGGCTACGTCCTGATGGAAACTGCTCTCATCACCAACATTTTCCCACAGTTTTCTGCGAAGAAATTCAGATGGAAATCGGGAAAACGAATCTTAAAGGACAAATTGCAGCCTCGCGCAACAGGACTACAGAACGTCCTGTACCAATTCCTCGTAACACTAACAAATTCCCTGGACGGATCATGCTGATTCCTTGGGAATACGTGGAGATCACGTTATTTATAAAAAAAAAAAAAATTATTTGTGCTCTTCCAGTTCCCCAAACTTCAATCTGAGCAGCAAAATAAGCACACATCTCTCTCTCTCTCACTGAGGTCTCCCTCCCCTTTCTGTCCCCTTCTCCATTTACGACGAGATGTCACTCGCACTTTAAATTTACTATAGAACGATGAAAGTATTTCTTGGGGGAAAAAAATGGAGTTTTTTTTATGGAAGAATTATTGCTGTGCAAAATAGTGAGTTCTGGGCCAGTCTCATTTTGACTTGAATACGTCTTTTGAATCATCTGATGGTGCAGTCGCAACAATTTGCATAGCGAAAGAAGTATTCAGAATATATCAGTGTTTTGAATGTCTGTGGGTAGATCTCAAAGCAATTCCGATGATATCGCTCTGGTCTTTGTAGCTCTTCTGGTCTAGGCACCAGAAGGCTCGTTTCCCGCTTTGGTAACGAAATTGTTTTACGCTATATCTCGAAATGTTCGCAACGCAAATGGAAGACAATAGCGTCGTCTGAATGATATACGTAAGACACATCCAATGACATTACTCTGCGGTCTTAATACCTCTTCTCCGGTCTGAACACCAGGGACACGGCCCTTATTCGTAACGAAATTGTTTTACGCCATATCTCAAGTTCGCGACGTAAACAGACAATGTTGGTATAATCCGTTAGCTATTCCAAGGACAAGTCCGATGATACCAATTTCATTGTGTCAGTACGCAAAGGTAGGCCCAAAGAACGTATTCACGCGAAAACTTGAGGCCTTGTTTATGACACAGCCCACCCCAATTTTTTTTCATCATAAAATACAGCTCGTAAAGCACTTTTTCAACTGTAGTAATATCTCAAACGCAAGAGCCAATAAAAAATGTTCATGGGTGATATTCGTGTTCAGCGGGTCAAAATCATTCGGAATTTCATATTTCCACGTCGAACGCGATTTCATTGTTGTTGTCCAGTGACGATTCCAGCCAGACACGCAGATCATGTGAGAACATTTTTAAAAACAAATTACATCAGATGCATCCATCACAAAATCATTTATTTGGCCACGGCCTTCGTGTCTGGAAAATGGCGTCTTTAATCGATATATAGACGTAGGGTATGTTATACGCTAATTTTCCAACTCGAACGAATTTGCATATTCGACGTTGGTCTTGTTCGAGGCAGTGGGAGGATCGTATCCAATGGGACTTTTCCACGCGTAGCCTTCGCCGATTGCGCAGAAATTTCAAGCAAAACTCTTCGTTGCCACCATAAATCAATTCGGTTCTAGACTTACAGTTTTCAAGGTGCGATTACGTGTTGTTATTTGGCTAATATGGAATCATGGGAGAAACACACACACCTGTAAAACATGCGCAGGTTCAAGTCTATAGTGATCCACCTGCCACTTGTTCGATGGGAACAGAAAAATAATAATCGTTTGCCCTCTCCCCCCCCCCCTCTTCTTCTTTCTCGTCACTTATTAAGGAAAATGTATTTCTTGGTAATACATTAAAACACCGATAACCGATCACCAAACCGGTGCAAAAAGTAACGACGGAGACGTTATCTGTACGAGCAACGCCGTGTTTTTTGCTCTCTCTGATGTGCCTCTTAACCTTTTGATGTGGAGGAAACCCGAGATCAAAAGATTTGATGGATTCGAAACCCATTTGAATGCGCCTAAATCGAAACTAATGTCTTTATTAAGAGAAAGATTTATTACTATTTAATCTGATTGATAAGGAACGAAAAATGTGCAATTTACGATGAATTCGAGAAATCTCAATCACGCTTCACGACAGACATCGTTTTCCGAGTTACATTTTCAGTGGTGTATTTACGGGGGGGGGGGGGGGCTTAGCGGGCCCAAGTTCAGTGAGGCAGTAAATTTGAAGAATGAGTGGCCAAAAAGACATATTGGAATGGGAATATATAAACCTCGATAAATCCGCCTCTGCCACACAGCAAGGGTGAGTGACCAAAAGAGTGACCTAGAGAGTTTGAGCACGTGGGTGAGCAAACGAGTGACTTGAAGCGTAAGCAAGCATTTGAATGACGAAACGAGTGACCTACAGAGCGAGGGACCAGATCAGTGGTTGACCTACAGCGTGTGCAAATATGTGAGTGACCTACAGCGTGAGCAAGTATGTGAGTGACCTACAGCGTGAGCAAGTATGTGAGTGACCTAGATCATGTGCAAGTATGTGAGTGACCTAGATCATGTGCAAGTATGTGAGTGACCTACAGCGTGTGCCAGTATGTGAGTGACCTACAGCGTGTGCAAGTATGTGAGTGACCTACAGCGTGTGCAAGTATGTGAGTGAACCTAGGTGAACCTAAATCATGTGCGAGCATGTGAGTGACACAAACAAACAGTGGGCTAGCATGTGAGCGACACAAGCAGTGGGCGAGCATGTGAGTGCTTGAAACAGTGGGGCAAGCATGTGAATTATTGGATGAGTGACTTTATCACAGGTGAACTTGCAGGAGCGGTGGGGGGAGGCGAAATCGGGAAAAGAGCAGTCAGTAAAATTACACTGGAACGGGAGAAGTTAGACAAAATTCATGTAGCCCACAGGCAGCGAAACTATAAATGCACCTCTGGTTACACTGTGTCTCAAAAAAAACAAAAAAACTTGCAGTCCTGTTCAGCGTAAACACGGGAAAGAAAATGTCTGTCCTCTGTAGCTTAATGGTAGAGCACTCGCCCAGACAATGGGAGGTTGGTGTTTCGATTCCCCTCGTAGGAATTGTGAATTTTCTTTCTGAAATTCATCAACCCTTGGTATTCAATTGATTTAAATTTGGAAATTCGACTGTCTTTGACATTTTGCAGTCCCATGTCGAGGTGGAATCAACATGGTTGAATAATTGTATCGTTGTGTGCAGGCCTGTTGCGAGTCTTTTCAATGGGGAGATCGGCTCCATTTGCGCCTCGAAGTTGGGAACCACAGGAAACCAACTTCAGCCGAATCCTCGCGATGCGAGTCCATCACTATGACCACTCGACCACCACAGCGGCTGGTGAAGTCCCTAGGAGCCACGACGTATACTTTGAGAAACCACTCTCTATAGCGGGCAAACTGCAACCCACAACTAAAGCCAAATTTAAGGGGGGTCTGATACCTTTTAACATAGTGAAAACTATGCTCTAGCAGAAATACATTTAAAATTACTGCTTAACCATCGATTTGTTTCAAATTTTTTTACACATTTTCGATTGTATATGCTATCCTATGCCAGTATAAAGTTTTGCATGTCTCCAATACTTAATTTTTTACAAATTTTCAAAAAAATGCATTGAATTAAGCTTGCGGGCATGATAAAATAGCATTACATCAGCGTAATTGAATACAAATTCATTCAAAATAAAGGAAACTGCTCAGTTCGTGAAAGGAACCGAAAGACCGAGTGAAAAATTATTATTATTTTTTTTTAATTTAAAAATTTAAAATTTGAAACTTCATTTTAAATAAGATTGATTCAATGGAATCTCAATCTTTTGCTTCGTTTCATGAACTGAACAGTTTCCTTTACCTTGAATCAACAATTATGTAATGATATTTTATCACGGGCGAAAACTGTTTTTAACGTATTATTTTGAAAATTTGCAAAAACTTAAGTATTAGAGATTTATATTGACATAAAATAGTACACAATCAAAAATATGCGTAGAAAAATTGAAACTAATCAATAGTTAAGTAGTACTTTTAATGATCTTTCTACTAGAGCATATTTTTTCACCACGCTAAAAGGTACGAGACCCCCTTAATGCAAATTACAAAGGTCGATGAACAGGATGTTTGCCGCAATCCTTTCGAGCAAGTTTAAAAACATTCATAAAAATAGCAATACGGTATTTTTACATTTGCAAAGAAAATCAAAATGCACACAACCACGAGAAGAGTGCGTATTCATTTGAAGAAAATAATTTCAAACTAGTAAATTCAAAATAACACAAAGCAGTTTCCGGTCTTCGAGAGAAATAAATAATCCTATGCCCGAATCTTTCGTAGAACGAGGTCTGGGAAATTCCTGCAGTATTTAAATAAAGGCTTTATATAAAAAAGCCGCCGCCGTATGCAAATTCGAGAAGTTCCTTTGAATAAACAGTTTACAACAACTAATTCGTTTCGAGGCGATGATCATGATGATGAAAGGTTTTATTCGGTCGAATTTCATTGGAACAGGATGCGAATGAAAAAATCCATTGGAGGAAAGATTCGTTTGAGCTTCGATAAATAAATCATTTTCGGCTCGAACAAAGACGAAAAGAAATTGCAATTTTTGAAGAAGAAACGTTTCTTTTTCGAAAATTTGATACGGTCGCGGTTGGAAAAGAAAAGGCCGTTCTTTTTCAAAATGCTACGCAAACAAATCGGAGAGGAATCACAGCTTTGCGAGCTTCTGACGGACAACATCCTGATTTTTCAATTGGGAATTACTATTATTATTTGTATTAAAACCAAACATCCGTTCGTATTTACTGCCGAAGCGATTTGCAAAATCCTTTTTTGCATTTTGATCGCCACCTCGTTTTGAAATAAATTAAAATAGAAACTCGTGCTTTTTGTTTAAAGAAGAAGCATTTTTACGAACATTGAAATGAAAGAAAATAATTGAGCGATCTTTTTTTTTTTTCATTTTAGAAAAGATCTTCGATCGAGTTTCGTTCTTAATAATAGAGTCATTTTTGATTCGAACTTTTCGAATCATTTTTTTTTTGCTAAATTCCTCATTTTGTAGTTTTTTTTTCCTGATTTTTTTCAAATCCCATTCTCGTGGAATTTATGAAATACTCAGAGTGACAACACAGTTACTCCCTAAACTGTTCGTTATTTTCGGAAACAATACGGATTAAGGATAATTTATTATTTCAACTAAATTGAATTAGAAGAGAAATTTAAAAGTAAGTTTATGTGTATAATATAGTAAAACTTGTCTTCAACGGAATCGCAAGAGACCGAAACTTTTTTCCGTTTAGCTCAGATTTCAACGTAAAAGAGGTTCAATTGTCATAACGTGTAAAATTATGTAAAAATCTCGCGTAAAAGTGAAATAAAATAAAAATGAATTAATGAAAATAAAGTTAAAATTATTTTTAAAAGTAAATAAAGTAATGTGCACACACATATATATATATATATACCCTCTATAATTATAAAATATTTATTACTTGATATGATATTATTTGTTAAAAATACATGCATACTGTATTTACTTTAACATTACACTATATACAGTCCCCCCCATTACATACTTGTACATAACTATTCGCATCGCCAAATAGTGAGTAAAAAATTCAAAACAGTACTTGCGAATAAATTTATTTCTATTTTTTCCAGTGGTCAATAAGAGTTTTCTGAATGCAGATCACACCCATTGCTGTCTGACTTTCAGTAAACAGTTTTGCTTGAAAAGTCATCCAAACAATGCTTAAGTGATTATGCTCTAAAGCAAAATTACAGCAGTTTTTTCAAAATTTCGACAGCATCTCTGTATAAAACTTCACCCTGCACTGTTTTTTCTTCTGAAAATGACAACATTCCTCTCATCTTCATCCTCCTCTTCTTTTTGATTTTCTCTAAGAGTTTCAATGAGAGTGTCGAAATTCGTCGTGTCGGATTTAGTTTGTACATTGTCTATGTTCATACAATTCTTAGCATTGAGATCACAGAAGCACGCAGCTTGCATGCAATTTTGTACGTCTTGCATATCATTTGGAAATCCTACCATTGCACTGATTTCTCCCGTAGAAAAGCCTGCTTTTCCGAAAAATTTTATTTCACTTTCAGGAAGCAACTGCTTTACTAGATTAGATTAAAATTATTAATTAGATTAGATTTATTAATTGTATTAAAGGCCGTAGGCCTATTACAATAAGTGGTACAAAAACAGAAAAAGAAAAACATTTTGCATCTATAAATACAAAAATATCATAAATATCATCGCGGAAAATCAAATACACATAACAATCCAACAAGATGAAGAGGAAAAAATCTCAAATATGATCGCACAATAAGCTTCATTCATAAATTTCCAACAAATTCAAAAATAATTGCACATCTCTAAAGAAATCAAATAATCCATAAATAAAAGGTCGATCAGAAACATGGGTATCCAGCAAGCGTATGACGGACTGCTCATTTGATTCTAGGGAGTTAATATACTGTGAGATACGTTTCCGGCGGAAAGATATGTACATTGGGCAACAAAAAATTACATGGACAAGATGGTTGGCCTCACGTCTGTTACAAACATTGTACTCTGAGTTATTTCTGAAAAACAAGGTTCTGCCAGTAGGATGTCGGTATGTCATGGTTAATCTTAAGCTCATAAAAAACCTTATTATGTTAATTGGAAGGTTGATGAAAAGGTATTCTGCCGGTATAATAGAGAAACGGAAATGTTTAAAATGAAGAAAATGAGTAGAGAGTTGTGAATTTTTTGTTAACATGAGTTTGGAATCCAATATCAGCCACTGCTTTAAGTAAACTGGGAAGAGATCTGCAACTGCCTTACTACATATGGCTTATTAAAATCTTAACATCAAGTACAGAAATAGTTTTTGCAAATGTCGCGGTGTATGATGAAGAACTCATATTGGCAAGATTGCATAAAACATTTTCCGTAGAGCACTTTAACATTTTGTATGATCCCTTGGTGTATTGGTTGCGAAACACTCCCGTAGTATTCGTGCGAAGTTTTCCGTTATATATAAGAGCGTACAATTTTCCTTTCCGTTTCCGTGTTAGACAGGTTCGGTTCGATCCAGGTCGTTTTTTTAAATACGTATTTTTGGCATTAAAATCACAGGATCAAAGTTCTTTTCCGTTGAAGACAGGTTTCCGCTTATACAGGTTCCAGACAGAGCCCTCTTAACAGCATCATGGGCCCCCGGGCCAAGTGATTTTTCTGAGGCCCTACAAGAAACATTTTCGAAAATTTCAACCAGATCTTTTTTGTGAGGCCCCTTTTCTCTTGAGGCCCCCGGGCCGTGCCCATGACTTAAGACGGCACTGGTTCCAGGCAGGTTTTACTGTATATCAAAATATGCTTGTACCTTAGAAATATACTATTGTAAATGCCAATTTTAGAGATTTTAAAGTATTAAGAGAAAACAATAATTTATATATATAGCATATCTCATTACGTATATTGGGTCTGGTTTTTTGGCGACTTCATTTAAAAATTATTTTAGCCAAAATACAATGAAAAACTACAGAATGAGAACTACAAGAATATAGTAATACTAGCTATAATACCCGGCGCTGCCCGGGTTTTCTTTAATGAGGCATTTTGGATCACGTGATATCTCCCTCTTTGTTTGAGGGACATACAAACCGTTTAACCAATATGGCGACTTCATGCGCAACTCATAAAATAAACAAATCTAGATTTAAAGAAACGTAGAAATGAATACATTTTTTCTCTTTTTTAAGGGGCGCTGAGTAAGTTGATTCCCCCCCGAACTTCAAGTTATCCATCTCTGCCTGTTTCAGCTTTCAAAAATGCTTAATTAAAGCTGTATAATTACTTCGATGTACTTTTTACGGGCCCATAATTAATTTTAAAATATCCTAAACAATATGAATTCATGCAGTTTAATATCAAAAGACAATACGGAGACATTAATTTTCATGCTTGAGAAGATGTAAATAAAAAGTTGAAATCAATGTCATTGCATGAATATCGAACTAAAAAGTATGTCCGGCTAATTACTTCATATCTTATCTCTAAGCGAACTCAATATTTCAAAAATCGAGGTTTCTCTACAGTTTTTAAAATTATTGATGTGACAGAAAACCCTGTCAAGTTTCCGCATTTCTATAGTAAAATCGACAATTTTAACACTGATTTCTATGGGGATCATCCTTTGCCTGACCCTCAAAGCGATGCTGATAATGATTATGATAATGATTAAGTCTCATCACTGGGAGGATTGAAAAAGTGGCAAACCATTACAAAGGCATAAACTATTATACATACTGACAGACGAACCATTGTAAAGGCATATACACGTCTGAAACGCATTGCTAGGGAACCACGGTAACCAAAGTAAACGTTCGGAAAGTGATTGTTGAGGCCCAAAAACCATTGTTGCCCTACGGTTTTTTGCCCGTTTGTGGCATTTGCCCTGCTCTGACGAAATTTTAAAGTTTAAAGTAGCCTATCGTTCAAGTGGGGTCCCATTTGGTATATATGCAAAATTTGGCGACGATCGATCTAAAATTGTATATTTGTATAGAGAACATACACACACACAGATAGAAAATCAATTTTATGTATATAGATCTCAAAATTGACAAAAATGGACGTACGATAGTATGGTTCTGAGATGTACTTGATGAATGTTTTATAAAAAAAATTTGAGTTCTATTTTTTTTTCGTAATATTTGTTCGCATCAACATTTACTTAATCCATGCGTACGATGACCATATGACACGTATTTTCCGGGACATTACCTTTTTTCGTAATATTGGCGGGCTTGGTTTTCATAAAAATGGCCGGTTTTCCCGTATTTTCAATAAAGCTTCAATCTTGAATAATTATTCTTCACTGAAACCATGAATTATTCTTCCAACTTATAAATTATATTATGATAATTATGACTTCTGTATTTTATCGTATTTATACGATACTACTTACCCCATAGTATGACTGACCTACACTTCCGACTAATATAAATTTCACATATTTGTGATGCTAAAATTTTTTTTCGTAGAATTCATTTTCATCCACTGCGAATTGCAGCAGTGATACGTTTTTCCGCCATTGGCGAATTTCGGTGATTTTAACAATAACTGTAATTTTTACTTTTGGCATCATTTTTAGCGAAAATCGGTGATTTCCCGTATTTTGGAACCCAAATTCCCGTAACAATAATATTCAGTTTCTTTCACTAAAACCGGAAGACAAAAGTTGCATCAACGTTGTACATTTCGTAAAAGCCCGACAATGCTAATTACCACCATTAGAGAGAACTCTCTAATATTTCAACTTATATTTATTTACACCAGACCAGCTTTCTCGGCTCTTTGCTGTATTTCATTAGCAGATGATGTCAAAAAATAGGAAGTGGTCACAATAACATGACTCGACTATGAAATATATATATACCTATAACAGGGTGCATAGGTAACAGCATCGCACGGCATTTCACTGGCGAACCGTTGATCCTAGAAGCATACCTCCAATTAGAACAAACATCCAAATAGCATGTAGAACTCAGATCTATCATTCAAATGTTGCAAGGGTAAACACATTTATCCGCATTTAATGCTGTTTTTTCCCCCAAACCTTCCTCCGTTTTTCCAATTCGAGTGTCTCAGTGAATATTGCACTTAGAGACAGGAATTTTTTTTTTTGCTTGGCATCAGGAGAGACAGGGGAAAAAATTTTGTAATAGAGTTCTTGAGCACAGGGTGTTCGTATAAAAAAAGTTAATATTTTATTTTAATGAGACTATAAGACTATACAGGCCCTTGCAACATGAATGACGTGTCTGAGTTCTACACGTTACTTGTTCTAATTTGAAGTATGCCTCTAGGATCAACAGTTCGCCCGTAAAATGCCGTGCGTGCACCCTGTATACATAGATGGATCTACGGTCTGTTTAAATAGGCATATTCTGCACACATTAGGTGATTTAGATCTGCTTTTTCTAGATCAGATGCATTGGACATTCGAGTTCAGATGCAGTTTGACTGCTTTTTTTTGGCGACGGGAAAGAATAAATAGAAGCTCGAAAAACGGTGTTTGCCGTCCGTCGGTAGTTGATTTTGTCTGGGCCGCAACTTCTCAGATGAATGTTTGCGTAAAAAAGGAAAAAGACCTCTTTTTTGAAAATGCATGTTTATAAGAAATCCAAATACAGTAAAAACGTATTTCGAGTTCGGCCTGTTTTTTGATGGGAACACGTACGTCTTTTAACCCATTAATTGTGTAAACAATCGGACTTTGTGCACGTGAAAGAAAACTTTTTTTCCTGGACAGCAAATCATCGGAAAGCGATTTATTCGTGCTCATCGTCTATTCACGATGAGCGCGAAATATCATTATAAAGGGAATTAAATATCATTATTAAGGGAAATCATTCAAGATTTGAATTAGATCTAAAGTCATTTTTTTC
Source organism: Pholcus phalangioides (assembly GCF_987345545.1). Classification (NCBI taxonomy): domain Eukaryota; kingdom Metazoa; phylum Arthropoda; class Arachnida; order Araneae; family Pholcidae; genus Pholcus; species Pholcus phalangioides. Next base: position 116,637,115 of record NW_028301608.1, on the reverse strand, counting down.
CGAAATCCCCAATTTTCAATTTATTGTGAAATTATTTCTTTTCTAAAGTTCTCATCAATTTTTGTTTGTTGTGCGCATATTTTGTGTATATGTAAGACATCGATCTTTTTCCACCCGCGGCTCCCTTGCCCAAGTCACCGTTTAACCGCGTATCGCAGGAAAAGAATCCCCGGTGTACCTATTCTAGCACTGAATAAGGTACACGCCAATATCAACATTTCACCGCGAGGCCCCTTACAAGGGTTGGTGATGCCGCTACGCCCTCTTTGAGAAACACTGGTGTAGGGATATTTCTCACAGTGGTTCTCTATATAAATAAATGTATGCAGATGCTGACTCTTCCTCCAAAACATCAGTAAAATTGGAGCTAAAAGTGCCCCAAACTTTTTTTTTTTGGGGTCCCTCCCGCGGCCCTCGAATTAGTTAATAATAAAGATCTACGGACCACTGTTTGACTTAATGAGCATTTATGCCATGCTAAGAAACACAGAAAAATAGAAATGATATTTTGACTACGGTACAGTGTAAATTATCGATTTTCAGCAGGTACATAGTAGGAGGGGGCAGGAAAATGTGTTCCATCGAGAAATAAGCTTTGCAAAATATCTGGGTTCGTCATCGCTAAAATAAAGGGCTTTTAAGAAGGCGAGATATCTCGTACACGCCGGTGACAGGGTCAAATGATTGAAATCAGCATTCGGATTGAATTTTACGGATAATTCTGCTGCCATTTTGACAACAGCAGAATCTCTGTAATATGATTTATTCCCAAGAGATCCGTACGATCTGTCCAGGGAATTTGATAGTGTTAGTAGAGGTCCTTGCCGAAATCGGGATTCGAACCCAGACCCGCAAAACCGAAAGCTAACCACGCGACTGCCAGGCAGCGAAACTAAAAATTATTTAACGCATCAGGAAACCAAAGTAAAATATTCCTATAATTGTGGATTCCGCGTGTTAAAAATCGTAATTCTTCAATCCGGCTTCGGCTCGTACTTTAATTCTGGTCTGGTTAGATGCCGCGACCCACACAACGGGAATATCGCACACGCAGAACCTGCCTGGGGCATTATTCCCTACGTGCATCCCCCAGCGCGTCAGTCAGAATGTGTCATTTAACCGAACACATCGAGTCGGTTATGCCTGATGTTCGGACGGATAAAGTCACGTGATCTCTAGCTTCGTCGGCCTTGAGTTGAGTCGGTACCTAAGCTGGTGTCGGTCACACACCAGGGTCGTCTTCAGCGGCGGCGCGTAACTCGCGTCGTAAGGACCCGGGTTCGAACCCCACAGTGCTGGTCAGCTGAAATTGGTTTTCTGTGGTTCGCAACTTCGAGGCGTGAGTGCTAGCCGACCTCCCCTTTAAAAAGTCTCGCCACAACAGGTCTACAAACAGTACAGATATTCAATCATTGCACTTCACTTCTGAAATATAGTTGGCATCACTGAAAAATCACACAAAACACTAGATACGCACTCAGACTGTTAGGTATACACACACTTACACTTCCGACACAAATCGCTAAGTAGAAAATTGCTCATGGCGATAGTCCTGAGTTGTGCTCGGTTTGAAAGAATAAAAGGGGCGATACATCTACACTCGTAGTTTAAAAATTAACGACAGGTGGCAGCACCACACATAAAAAGACTTCGCGTTACGTTCACAACACATACATGCACAGCTTCCAGCCTGTCCCAGGTCTTCTTTGACCACCCTGCTAAAATGTTTTCATTGAGACGACAGAGCGACTGGCCATGATCTGGTTATGAGGAAGAAGGACGGCGCATGAGACCTGGGACCTCGCACGGCAGGTAATCTTGAGCTGTCCCTGCTCCCAGTCATATCACCTCTTGTTAGTAGAGGATAATTGAAAACTCTGCTTCCCATAGTGGGCGATATCACTTCCTGGAGCGCTGAAATGAAAAGATTAATGAGCTACACAGGTACAACATGGGTCGCAACCACTTTTATTACTCACAGCTTCCTGAATATTTTAATTAACTCTGTCTTCTATAAGACATTGCCGTTCCGTGGACATTCGGAAAAGCTGCTAAAAAGTGGTGTTGCCCTCACGAACAAGAATTCGGTGAATCCCTAAACAACGAATCTATTACGACATGTCCTTGAGATGGTAGAAAAAAAAGGCTCCTTAATCATAATAATAAACACGATTCACTAATAATCAGTTGGCCGAGCCATTTGAACTTCAGTATTTGGCGATACGATTCTTTTCTGTCTACGCACAAGAATTTTCGATTGCGAAGTAAGAAACAAAAAGGACACAAAATTCAGTTTTTCAGGGATAACGAGATACTATTTTCAGTAACAAGAAGCCAATTTAGATACGAGTGTGGGTTGCTCGTGGAGTAGATAACATTTCTGGAGAGTGAGTGATGCGCACACACACACACATAACACTTGAAGATACGGGAGAGAGAACATCATATTCTCTCGCTCCCCCCTGATAAAAAGGGCCTTTTGTCGCCATCATTGCGAATAGTTTAATATAACAACTAAAATGAAAAACTTTTTTTTTTTTAGTTTTTATCGATACGAAATAGACGATCACGATCGATTCACGTGCTCGACATCCGGCCAGAACTCACCAAAAAATGATCATCGTCGATGGTGATGATCGAAACTGAACTTTTGCCTGTGAGATGAAAAACGACTTCCTTTTTTGTTTAAACTTCACACCGTCTTCTTTTTTTCGGATTGTTATAGATAATTTGAATAATAATCGAGGGGGAAAAGGTCGAGACAAAAATATTTCTTGCTATTTTTTTTCCTTTCTTTTTCAATGACGAACGCGCGCGTGTTCGCAGCAATCAGCAAACCTTTGTTTGGTCCATTCATTTCAATGCTCGTAATCTATTCATGTAGTTGGTAACTAGATGTGCTTCGTGTCTGACGACCAAATTGGACGTTTTCTTCTCATACATCTATCTCTCTAAAGTCTCACTTTTCCCCTCTTCACAGACCTTCCTGGTCAGTTTGTATACCGACCGTCGGCCCTGGAGGGCTGGTCTGGTCTAACAACAATCGAATAAAAATAGCGTTTGAAGCACTACGGGGGGAAGGTACCCAAAAAAAAAAAAACCGGAATTGCCAGGTCGCACACATAGTGCAGCCACCAAGAGGTACTGGAGTTGTCTAATAGAAACTTAGCGACGAAGAGTGATATCTTAACGCATGGGCCCAACCGGGGCCTCTGAAAAAACGAGAAGTAGTTACATTTTTTATTAGGTATGAGACAAATATTCGGCCCTTTTGCCGAATAATGCTGAGGTATTCGGCCGAATATCTGCGTAAATCTAAGCACACAACAAACTAACTTTAAATTAGTCATTAGTTATAGTTTTTAATTGAAATTATATTAATTAGGATTTTCCCCGTAAATTAAAAATTTACTGATATTTTATCGAGTGGTGTATGTCCGTTTCTGTGAAAGAGGTTATTTCAGGGTGAATTTCTAGGACAAGGAAAACATGAAACTGGAAATATACTACTACTTCAATAATGTGGAAGTGAGCATGAATTACACAAATTTACTAACTCAAGGATGTACCCAGACGAGATATGTATTGAGTTACTGAAAGGGACAAAGAGTGTCTAAAGGGGAAAAATATGAAAATAAGTAGTAAATTTTATGATGCCTTACTAGTTGAGTGAATAGTGGTTGACATCGATTTAATTGGGTACATAATTGGTAAAACGGTGTTAAAAAAAATTGATTCCATATAAGTAATATTAAAATACAACATACACTTTTGTCAGTATTATGACAATGAAAGTCTTTCAACTGCCATTTTTTAAATATTTATTTATAATAATGCAATTATAAATTGCATAATTAAAATTCAATCATTGAAAACTACTAGTTTTATTTTTAACTAGCTTATACCCATCGCGCATTGCTGCGATCTCAGAAGGAAGGAAATTCAAGGAAATGGTGTGTGTGGAAAAAAAACTATATATGCCAGAAACCTTTCTCGCGGGAGTGTACTCAACAACTTCCCAGTTTCATGGCGATCGGATAAATGGTGTAGTAATGCATAAAGGACAGACAGACATACATTTGTTTACATATATGGATTAAAAATATGTTTTATTCATAATAGTGATGAATTTTAAGGATATAGATATTCGTCCCATCCCTATTTTCCAGGTAGGGCCTCAAAAAAAATCACTTGGATCGGGGGTCCATGATGCTCTTAAGACAGCCCTGGCAACAAAAACAATTACATCTTGTTCTACCGGATGGGCAAAAAGCCTGTGTAGAAACTTTAAAAATTCATAAAAACCTGAAAAATTAACCAAAATAAAAAATGGTTTGCAGGATTAGCATCGCCACGTAACGGGAATTTTTTTTTGACAGGGAAAAACAGCCGATAGCTGACGTGTTTATGCGAAGAAATCACCCCCCCCCCTACATTTCAGAACCCCTTCGATCATTTTCTCTATCATCCTGTTACTATGTGCGACATCTCTTCCTCGACCCCAATGCATTTTTCACTTCCTATAGTCGTAATTCTTGTAACTCGTACCTCTTCGCTCTACTATGAGCGCAACCGCTGCATCATCCGTAGTGTGACCGTACGTCCTGCATTTCCCGGGACAGTACCATATCTTTTACAAAAAAGTGTCTCGGTTTTTCAATAGTTTACTTGAATTTATTTTCATCAAAAATGTAGACACTGGTAATTTCCACAACTCAATTATAAGTTGAGATTATTTCCAGTGATATTTGTATTCTTTCTGAATTATGGCGAAAATGCCAATTAGCCACAAACTAACCAAAATTTTTTAAGATACCATAAAAAATAGCTGTTTCCAGTCTCCAAGTTGAAAAACATTTTCAGAATAAGTTCCGTTTGTAGTGATTCGAGAATTTTACTCTGAACGCGCAAGATATTGAGTATATAAATGAATTAACACATTGCCTATCAATTTTTTTCAGAAGCCTGCTATTCCAGTCATTTCTACCATGTATGGTTTACGAATGTTGAGAAATACTGCTTCCCTCAAAATCCTTAAACTCACTTTTGACTATTCAAGTGTGGTCAATATGTGCAATATTCAGAAAATTTCTCCGAACATCATGATACTTGTCTTTTAAAGATATAGGTAAATACTGTGATTCACTTAAACACCTCTCCCAATTATGCATCTTTTCTCCTTGCACAGACGCATAAATATATATTTTTTCAGTGGAGGGGGACCCACGCCTGAACTAAGAATGTTGGTGGGGGAGTCCGGGGGGATTGAGTTTGAACAAGGTTCCCAGCAAAATCTGATCATTTCCCTGATCAAAACTTAACTTCTTTTTTTTTAAAATCGACCTCTTCAAAATGCTTTGAGAGAATTGTGATCTGGATCAGGCCAAATTTGAATACTGGCAGGTCTTCATCCTTAATATAAAAATCAACAAGATTCTTGAACAGCATCTCAAGAAATCCATTAATCTATATTATATAGTCACATTAACATTTCATTTGGCTGTTTTTCAAAGTATGTCGCAGAAAGCTGGAGATACAAAGATCTGTGTGCATATTTTTGCTTTGAAATGGTTCTTTTGTGAGTGAAAGTATCTACCAAACTGTTTTGAAGAGCCACAGCTGAACCTTGAATTGGGCATGGGAACCGCGGAGTGAAAATTTTTTTGAGAACCAATTATTTAGATAGATAAAATGAGAGACAGCAAAAACTCACCCAAAAACATGGCCCCATCTCAGACTTTTTAAAAATTTATCAGATATGAATTTGATTGAGGAAGAATATTCCTCGGGCCTCTTTGGCTTTAATATTACTGAGGTTTAACTGTATTTGTTTGACTCACTTGGATACAATAGGCTCTCGATAGTATGGTCGTCCATTACATAATCCAGCGTTTTTTCTTCAACCATAGAAGAGAAAAACATGCCACTGCATGTCTGTGCGCAGAGGTTTATATTATTTAAATGGGTTTTTTCAACCACCTTCCAGTATCCTGCGATTTATTTAATTCAGCACACTCTGGTCTGACATGTGCCAAATTAGAAAGAGTCTACTGCAGCGATAATTACCTTAAAGAGGACTAAATATATTTGCACAAGTGAGAACCAAAATAAAATTTAACAAAAGGATTTCTTTTTTAATTAGCTTGCACAGGGTCTGTACATTTATATGAACTATATTACAGTGTAAATGCCTTTTGATTTATGGCTAAATAAAAAAATCTCGCATCCAGTCCAGCATTTCATTATTGTGATGAAATTCAACTATATATTCAGCCAACACGAAATTCTAGTAGTTCTTTTTGTTTTGCCAGATAAAGTATACATAAAATGTTTGGACACTCAAAATCGGATAAATTAATGTTTAATTTTTTTCTTCCTTCTTCTGTCCTTCATCCGTGCTCTCTGTATTTTCACTGGTACTCGAACTGTCACTCGTAGTGTTACTGCCACCCCTTTCATTGGCCATCTACAGAAAAGCCAAAATTAAAACAACGAATGAATCAAAATTTATATATATATCTAATGAATCAAAACTATTCAGTCACGTTAAAAATGTAAAAGGAATTACCAAGACACTAACCAACAAGAGCCTTCAATTTTGGTGTGAATTTTTTTAAGGTGAAATGCAAGTCGGACAGCCAGAGGGCCCACACACATTAGGCTGTTGTTTCAAAAAAGCATGAACCATTCCACTTATACAGTAGTTACGGCAAATGATATTTACCATGATCAAAATAGGACAGGAAAAATGATCCCAATCCTTCTCTTCCCCCCACAGATTGGAATGCAACTAACAGTCATCACAAGAGCCCGGATTATATACATTTTCATATTTTGGCATTTTAGCATTAATGCATATAAATGCATCAAAGAATTTTCAGTATAAGTGCATATTTTGGAAGGTTTATTTAAGCTCACTCAATTTTTTATGATATTTCAAATAAATATTGTTCATAATATTTTCATAACATCTGGTTTTTTTTCCCCGCAGGTGAAATTTAGCAAATTAATACATATATTTACTAATACGTATTTTACAAATATTAGCCATTTTATTGTAAAGCCATTTTCTAGAGAAATGTCAGTGTTAAATTTTTTTAGAAATAGTGTGGAAATTCTTTTGTTACTGGCATTTTTGCTATTGAACAGCTACAACAAACTGAAAAAATTAAAATATGCCTGAATAAAAAATATGTAGAAGCTATTTGCATATGCAGTATATATACATATGCACTAAGAAATAAAAAAAGATGCATTTTAAAAACATCTTTTTTTGCATGGTTTAATACATATTTTCTCATTCTTTATATGTATTTCAGAATTTGACTTTTTCAAGATTTCTACTGTATATTCTGGGGTGTTTAGTGCATATTTTGGGATTTTCAAGTGCATATTTGCATATTTTGCCACTTTTTTAGTGCATATAATTCACGCTCTAATCATCATGAACATACAAGTTACTTCCCCAGAATGTAAGCAAAATTAAAAAAGGTCCTCACCTTCTTGTAGGCAACTTCAAAGAGCTTCAGAGAAGCCTGCTGCAGGTCCTGGGTAACTTTCTTGATTTTCTCTGGGGATTCGTTATCCTTGTTTGCTATCAATTCTCTCACCTCTGCGATCTTGGTGCGGATGTTACTACACTGTTAATGGATCAGAATAAATGACACATAAGTAAAAATCATACACAAACACTATAAAAGGAAATTCACAACTGCATTATATACACATATCATTAGTACTCTTCCAACGAAAAAAAAAAAAATATCAAGGGCTATTACAGCACTTTTCAAGATAAAATTCAAAAACTCAAGAACTTTTACAAACGCATATTTTTCACATGAATAATATGGACATATTAAACTTTTAGAGGTTACATTTCTACATATTTTATGTCATATTATCTGTATTTGAGTGAGTGTTCATTAAAACGAGAATTTTGCTATAACGGTATTCAACTGTAATTCATATTCGAATACATTTCTCAGGATTTATAGACCACTTAGTATTAGCTACAGCTTCCCCCCCCCCCGGTTGTTTATATTGATTTATACGAATGATTTTTTTATACATTGTAGTGTCCATATAATTTCTGCATTTACTGCTTCATTTTTCAATAAATGACATCTAATATCATTTCCATTTGAAATACTTATTTCGTTTTCAACAGTGTCACTTTCAGGCTTGATCAGGGGTCAGCACGGATCATGGCCTCAAAACTAGTGAAAATAGTGACCAAAATATTTTTAGAAAGAGACCAAATGGACAATGAATTTTGATTATTACCAAATTGAAATTGAATTTAGTTTTAACTTTCCATTTCAATAGAACTCATTGAAATTGCTTTTTTTTACATAATAGTGTGAAATAATTAAATCAAACTCAAACGCATTCTGCTAACCAGAAAAGTTTTGAATAACTTTTTGAATAACAAATTTATCAACAACTATGTGCGAGAGAATAACTACATTATATTCTTTCTGAGTAACAGTAGCAATGCCTTCACCCATATTGCTTTCCACAACCCATCTTAAAATTAATTTACACAGGAAAAACTTCAAAACAGAAAAAGTTTTCACATTCAAAGAAGGGGAAAAAATGAAATAACACAAAATTTGATGAGAATTTCTCCCATCTACATTCCAGTGGATTTTTCATTCATGTTATGCTATGAATGACAGTATAAAAAATGTACTCAAACTTTTTTAACTAGTACAATTTGATTTACATACCTAGGTTTGTATAATACGTTCCAACAAATTTTAAGAAATTTACTATAATGATTAAAAACCATAAAATTAAATTTTTAACATTTTAAATTATTAAAGTAAAATACTTAAATTACTGAATTATAAATTATTTAATTGAATAAAATATTTAAATTATTAAATTGAATAAAGTATTTTAATTATTATGCGCTGAGGGAGGAGCAATCCACCCCTTCCCAGCGTCAATGGCAGAGTCTACTGATGTATATATATATAATGTATATCAATTGTCATCGTGCAACCCCTTAAGTCCTTCAAGTATCTCCACCTATGGCTGGACTGGGAAAAGTGTGCGAGTACTATTTTAAACGCGGGGGGGGGGGGGGGAGATATCGAGAGAAAAATTTGTAAAAATATTTATTTTTATTTTTTTTACACACAACATACACCCCTGCAAAAAAAAAACCACACATTTACTCCTTTACAGAGAAACATAGGGGGTGAGAAGTGACAAAGTCCATTTCGGAGCAGCAAAATATAGGATTTGGGGCAGATATTTATAAATTGGAGCAGGGAAATTAACAAGAATATTTTCGTTAACCCTCACCCCCTTTCAAAATAAAACAACTGCACTGTCTTTTGTCATCAAACATCTTTTCATCAGCTTGTTTTTTGTTTTTGGTATTTCAGGCTTTTGACACCTTGTTTGAAAGAGAGGCTGCCATAAAATTTTTCACACCAATCTATTTAAGATGATTTTTGCTTACTGAGGGCACTATTGGCTGTCTGGAACCACAGCACTTCAAATGGGCTAAAAATTTTCTATAAGTTTTCAATTTTTTCATACTTGGAAAGAAATTGTTGCAAAATAGGAGAGAATTTCAGAAGAATCAACACGACGTTTGGCGATTAAGTAATTATTTGGCAATATTGGGGATCTCTGACACTTGTTCGGCAAAGTTTCTAAATTAGCATTCGTAATTCGGCGGAAACACACTTTTTACTTCCGGAACGAATTTTTTTTTCCACGAAACATCAGGATTTGACGCAATGACGATCGACTACAGTAATTTCTGCTGCTGCAAGTGGCGACTTTGTTTTAAACGGCAACTGACTCTCATTTGCGCTTTAAAGCTGAAAGACCATTGCAAATGATCTTCACTTGCACGATCACGGATATTATCGGGGTTTTGCAATGGAAAGGCAGATAGTTTAAATAAGGCGTACAGTGGAATAAAACACGCTCTTAGAAAGAATCGTGTCGCGGTAAGCAGGAACAAAAAATTTTTGGCGTCCTTTCCGAAATTCCGGGCATACTGAAGCGAAATTAGCTATTTGGCGCAGAAATACACTATTGGAGCAGGATGTTAATTTTGGCGCAGAATTCCCACCCCTGGAAACAGTATAATTTCAGCCCCTCCCCCCGTAATTTTTAACAGAAAAAGAGGTTCAGCGGCCTTCCCTGGTAAATTTCCCATGAACCTTGTAAGCACCAACGTGGCGACTTTTTTTCGTGCCAAAGAATCGCCGTTTTGCGGTAGTCAATTCAAGATGGCTGACAAAGGGCACATAAAAAATTACAAAAAAATATATAATTTATAATATGAATCAACCTAATATGTGGCAATATGCGAAAATCGATAGAAATATATACGGAAATACGGAAAATTTGGATAAAATGAACACAAAAATCGAATCAACAGGGTTTATAAATGTGGTTGATACAGTTTATGGATGCTGCTGTCAGGGCGAAAAACGCTGACTCCTCCCGTAATTTTCAACGAACAAAAACAGTGAATTCACCCCCCCCCCACCCGGGGCACCCGATTTACCATGGCTGTAACACAATTGTTTTTTCTGGAGGGGAAACGTAATTTTACTGCCCCTTGACTGTGAAATTCGATAATTTTGCAAAGGAATTTTTATTGCCTTTTCTTAAATATATACCATTCCATCAAAAACGCTGTCCAAGGCATTGCCCCAAGCCCCAAGTTTTGTATCTGATCACGGTATGTAGCAACCCAGGTCGCAAGTACGAACGAAAATTTACTATTGCCTGGGGCCGGTATCCACTCTTTTTAACACAAAAAGAGTAAACTCTGCACCTTTCCTCGTTCAACACCCGTGGAACCAGACCCCCGCCCTCTCCTATTGCGGTCATAACAGCGACTCAGATAAAAACGTTTTAATAACTTCCGAGGTCTAAAAATGGAGCACAAGATGTCGATATTAAGTCAACAATCAGTATCGTGAAGATGCTCTAAATTAAGTTACGGCCAGAAGCGGATAAAGGTCAGTTGACGGCCCGGGCATAAAAAAAAAATTAATATTAGGCCCTTTAAATTAGGTAAAAAAAGGAAAGTAGGGGCCAAGGCACACTCGGTGCAATGCCGTCTTAAAGCATGGGCC